>NC_134546.1:26051666-26354696 GCF_050624435.1 Tenrec ecaudatus | reverse complement strand
CATGTATCTCTTCATTCCCAAAATTTAAAGAACATTTAAAAGGAACACAAATTGTGTTCCACACTGAAGAGTGCAGAATTTTTGGAGAAAGGTGAGAGAGAAGGAAATGGCTTGGCACCGTATGGAGCTCTACGGAGGCTATGTCAAGACAGGACAGCTCCGCATGTTAATCGTTTTCTTTAATAAAGCTTTCTATGACTTTGGACATTGAATAAAGAAGACATCAAAAAACCCTGATGCATTTGAATTACGACGTTGGAGAAGAATATTGGAAGCTCCATGGACTTCCAGTGGAACAAACAAATCTATCTTGGAAGATGTACAGTCTGAATGTCCTTTAGAAGTAAGGATGGTGAGACCTCATCTCACACACGCTGAGCACATTACCAGGAGAGACCAGTCACTGGAAAAGGTCAGACATTGGTAAATTTTAGGGAGAGTCAAAAAGTAGACCCACAAAGAGATGGATTGCCAGAGTGGCTGCACAGTATGTTCAGTTATAACAACAGTGAATACAGAGCTCGACTGAGAAGCGTTCCATTCTATTATTGTGGTGGAGTGAACTTCCTTGGTATAGAGGCGATCTCTTGGTCTGCTAACATCAAGGCCAACCATTGGCCTCTCTCTGAGAGAAAGACGATGCTTTAGACTTCATTAAACATGTTTAGTCTCAGATAGGGCAGCTTTGCCTTGTCCTATAGGGTTTCTGGGAATCCAAAATGACCCAGTGGCAGTGAGTTTAGCTTTTCCCCACCAAATAGTGGAGTGTAGTTGTTTTAGGTGCCATCTAGTGCATTCTTACCCATAGGCACACGATGCACAACAGACAGAAACATCGCTCAGTCCTTCACCATCCCAACAGATCCTACACTTGAGCTCATTGTTGCGAATGGTTGGGAGGAACTAAGAAAATAAGATTGTTTAACACTCATAGAGGGGATGTTCATTTTTTTGTTACCATCCCTCTCTGTACCAGGAGCACAAGGAGCGTGTTTAAGATATCTGTCTGAAGTAGAAGAGGCCGAGACCAGAGATAGAAGAGACTATGGCAGGAACACTCTCCAACAGAATAAAGGAGCCAGGCTGGGGCCATAGCCAAAGCCAGGAAACCACAAGAGAGAATGGAGAAGCAGCACCCTGATGATGGGCCTATGGCTCAGCATCAGCTTTGCTTCCTGGTCCAGAGAAAGAGGCCAAGAGACTATGTGGCTGAGAAGCTAAGGACTGAAGAGAAATTTTGTTGCTAGCTGGGAGAGCTTTGGTTTTGGACCAATGATGGTATCCTTACTGTTTATCCTGACTTATAATAATAATCCCCCATAATCATGAGTATTGACTCAGAGTTCCATGTGGCCATTCAAATAATTATTGAACCTAGCATAGAAATAGATACCATGGGAGGAATAGCGGATGTTATAACAGAGAAAACATGGATGGAACATAAAGTTACATTTGATGCCTGCCTCTTGGCACTAAGGAAGCCAGGGGAGGGTAGATAAGGTCCCCATGCTATTTATGCATTTATATAAGCACAGATATATCCATACACATTTATCCCAAAGCACTTTGAACTATGCTTGTGAGGTGTTTATGCTTCAGTTGTACATAGGATCATTATGGGTCGGAACTGACTCAAGGACACCTAACAACAACATGATCTGGGACCAATATTTTTTATTTACAATATTTTTAAGTAAAGAAACACTGTAAATCAATGTAGAAATATTTAATATTATTCTTAGATATAGTTGCTATGTCTTCTTAGTTTGGTTTTAACTTAGTTCTATAAACATATAGTGATACATACTACATACAATAAATGTAAATGCAATTTTGGCATCTAAAATATGAACATAACAGATCCTCAAACCTGAAGAATAATGATACACTGGGAAATACTGGTATGTAAATCTAATTGGAAATTTCATTCATTTTCTCTGTTTATAAATATGAAGTATATATGACAGATAACAGCATAAAAGAATCAAACTATTTTATTTTTATATATTAATAATTTTAGTATATACAACTCCCAGTCTATAGCCATAAAAAGTTTGAGAATTTCTTGTACCATTTTACAACCCAGGAAAATGTAAAATATAGGGCTGTAACATTTTACAACCTTTCTTATTGTAACACCACGTTATGTCTCCCAGAATGTTATTGGTAGTAACATTTGAAGAAGAACACTTTGTAGGCATTTTTAAGGCAATCGTAGATGAACACTTTCATTATGAAGTTCTTTGTCATTTGCTTATTTGGCTTTATAATATTAATGGCTTAGTTCTGGTTTTGCCCTTAAAAAAATCAATGCTTAAGTTTTTCACAAAATGTTTTTCTTTTAAGACCAGCATAAGTGTATTTCTATGGTATGAAAAGTAAGTGGCTTTGGATAAGAGTAAACAAAATAAAACAAAACAAGAAAGTCGCACTGAGTTCATCTGAACTTCTGGAGACCTCCTATGTGTCTGCGTACAATCGTGGCCTTCGGTTGGGTTTACAATGGTTGATTTGTCGGAAATTGACTACCAGGCTTTTCTTCCGAGGTACCTTTATGAAGACTCAATCCTCCAACTTTGCAGGCAGCAGTATCTGCTCCACCTGAGGAATTTGACCATAATGGAGAAAGTGACCACAGATGGGGGCACGGGCATCAGCAGCAACTTGTTACAGGAGTTGAATCAAGAGAACAATGTGGCATAAGTTTAAATTGTGGCAATGAGAGAAGATTAATTTCCTAAAGCTGCTTCTACACACACACACACACACACACACACACACACACACACACACACACACACAACAGAGAGAAACATCCATAAGTATTTATCCCACAGTACTTTTGAACTATGCTTGAGAGGTGCTTATCCTTCATTCAAATAGGAACTCTGTTTTCTATTAGTCCTGTAAAATCTGTGATAGCTCATTAGGTCCCTACTGGAAAAATATAAGTAATAAAATAAAGGCAGAAGATAAAATGTTGTCAGGTTCCATCCATTTGGTTCTGACTCATAGTGACCTTACACACAACAGAACTCAACGCTGTCCAGTCCTGTGCCATCCTCACAATTGTTCCCGTGCTTGAGTCCATTGTTGCTGCCACGGTGCCCGTCCACCTGGCAGAGGACCTGCCTCTCTTTCACATGATGCCCTTCTCCGGGGACTGGTCTTTCCTGACAATATGGCCAAAGTCGCTCACACGAAGCCTTGCCGTCCTTGCCTCCAAGGAGCACTCTGGCTGTTCTCCCAACACAGATTGGTTTGTCCTTTTAGCAAGCCATGGTACTTTGCGGTATTCTTCTCCAGGACCACAATTCAAAGGCATCAATTTCTCTGTTGTCTTCCTTATTCAATTTCCAACTTTTACATGCATGTGAGGCCACTGAAAATACCATTGCTTGAGTCAGGCATACTTAATCCTCAAAGTACTACTCCTGCTTTTCAGTACTCTAACTGACTTGTGCAGCTGACTTACAAAATGCAATGCATATTTTGATCTCTTGACTGCTGCTTCCATATGCATTCATTATGGATCCAAACAAGAGTTTATCCTTGATAGCTTCAACCTTTTCTTCATTTATCATGATTTTACCTATTGGTCAATTATAGAATTTGGGTAAATACATTTCCAAAACTCATTGCTATTTAGCTGTTTCTGATGTGGAGCCCCTGAGTCTTGCAGGCTATGAATGGAGCTGCTAATCATAAGTAGATCCTCTCCTGGAAAAATAAGGCTGCCTGCTCCTGTCACGATTTGATGCCTCAGAAACCCAGAGGGGCAGTTCTACTCTGTCCTATATGGTCACTATAAGTCTAAGGTAAAATAATTTTTTTTACTAAAGAGTTTGCTTTGCTGTATTATACAATCTTCAAAGGATACCCATCAATAACAAACTATATTTAAGTAAAAATAGTGTCACGACTACTGTTCAGCTCATGCAGGCGTTTTGGAAACAAACTGTTTCTGTGGATGGATACGGGTGGGTTCCCTTAGTAATGCGTTTGGCTTCCTCCTGCTTGGGTGATTTCCCAAAAATGCCCAACCAAAAAAAATGCCTCGGTCAGCTAAAAATTCAAGGCAGAGAGATCAGCGTAGAAAATGATGGTAACTGGTTTTTTTTTTAGGTTTGCAAAGGGTTCATGTGGATAGACTTTCTCAAAGCACACACTATTATAATCACAGGATCTTATTAGGAACTTCTTTCCACCGTGGTGCTGCTCATTCTTTGAGGATTACAAGAGCTGTCTTAATGTCCTGAAGATTCAATGACAGTGGCTGAGAATCCCCTTGAGAAAAAGAAGTCTGTGATCTGTAAATATCACAGCCTAGAAAACTCTCTGGGGGAAGTTTTGCCAATTCACATGGCGTGTTAGTCTGGGTACTTTAGAGAAACAAATCCACAGAAACTCATGTATAAGAGAGAGTTTTATATAAAGGCTAAATGCACATCAAGAAAACATCCCAACCCAGTGCTGCCCAAGCCCACAAGTCCAACATTAACCCATTAACCTATATGCCCAACACCAATCCACAAAGTTCTCCATTTCGCAAAACAGACGCAATAATGCCGACTGCAGGAGGAAAGTCGAGTCAGTGTATGTGTAAGCATCCCAGTGCTGGCAGGGGTCCATGCGGCTGCTCAAGCACCCAGGGCTGCATGGGGTTAGTTCATGTGGGTTCTCCTCGGGGATGTCTTACAGAAAGTGAGCCTTGCAAGCTCAAGCAGGGAACTAGCTAAGGCAGCTGCACCCTGGTCCAACCATCACAAAGCAAGAGACCCAAGAGCTAGAAAGGCGAGGCTCACTGAGCTATGTATCACTCTGCTCTTCAATTAACCCCACATGTATTTATCGGCCAGCTTGGCACAATAAACTAACTACCTCACATGGGGTCACCATTAACTGAAGAAAGAGGTTAACGTTTCCATTTCAGTAACTTTGGCTTTCATAATTGGCACATATATTTTAACAATAGATTTACTACTGGTCCAATGTGCTGCTAGTATTGTTTGCTGCCTTCAAGTAGACTCTGACTCATACTAATCCTTTGTACAACAGAATAAAACTCTCCCCGCACAAATGCCACCCCCACAATAGTTCCTATGTCTCAGCCCATTGTTGCAGTCGCTATGCCAACGCACCTTGTAAAGGATCTCCTCTTTAGCAATCACATCATCCTTCTCCATGGAATGCATGTCCAAAGTACGTGAGAGTAAGTCTCCACAAACTGAAGTCACTGTCATTGAGTCGATGAAGTCTTGTAGTGACCTTATAGGACAGGGTAGAACTATCACTGTGAGGTTTTGAGGCAGTTACTTTAAAAAACATGTTATTGGAAGCTTTTACAGATGTAACATTCTACAGTTCAGTCCCATCAAATGGAAGGAGGAATCCCCTTCTTTAGCCTGCAGAGTGCCTGGTGATTTCGAACTGCTGACATGGGATTGCACTACACCTCTGGGCTCCTTGGAAATCATTACTTGTAAGGACTATTTCATCCTTAATTCTAAGGAATATTTTGACTGTGTTTCTTCCAAGGCAGATTTTGTTTTTCTGGCAGGCCATGCACTTTCAATATTCTTCAAGAACACTCTCACGGGAACATATCCATCAGTTTCCTATCTTCCATACTCATGGTTCAGCATGTATGCATATAAAGCAATTACAAATGCATGACTTGGGTTAAGCACGGTCTAGTGCTTAAGTTGGCATCTTTACACTGTCACGTGTTAAAGAGGGCTGTTGCAGTCAGTCCACTACAACCTGTCATGTGATTTCTCGATTGCTGCTTGCGATTCAAATAAAAGGAAATTTTTGACAACTTCAAGTTTTTCTCCATCGATCATGATATTTATTGGTTCCTTTTTGTTTTTGTTTTTTAGTATACGGTATAACCCAACTTGCATGGTGTAGTCGTTGATCTTCATGGGTCAGAAGTTCAAGTCCTCTGTTGAGGAGACCTCCTTCCATTCTGATTGGACATTCTTCTTCACATAGCAGAGCGTTTGAGATTGTTTGCTCAACATGCAGACTGAATAAGTCTGGTGAAAAGACGCATCCCAGACACATATCTTTCCTGATGTAAGCTACTCTATACGGCTGTGATCTGTCCAAATGACTGACTCATGGTCTAGGTAGAGATTCCTTTTGAACAGCATTATCTATGGTAAAATTTGATATTTTTCAATCTTCATTTGTGATGAGTGACACAGTCAAATGCTTTTGCATAGTCAATAAAAGACTCCATTATTTTTTGCATAGTCAATAAATGACTTTTAACATAAATTTTATTGCATAGTCAATAAAAGTGCCTTTAAAAAAATAAAATTGACTTTTGCATAATCAATAAAAGACTATTAGCAGCTCCATTCATGTAAATATTTGCTGGTATTCTCTGCTTTCAGCAAATATCCATCTCATGTCAGCATTGTCTTATTTCTTACCAGTTCCTCTTCTGAAACTAACTTGAATTTCTGGCATCTCGCTGTAGCTATGCTTCCACAAAGTTCTTTTGAATTATCATCAGCAAAATTGGACTTGTGTGATGTTACTGATGTCTTGCTTCTGTCCATATTCTTTTGGATAGCTTCTCTTTCAAATGACACAAATATGAACCTCTTTTATTTGATTGACTGGGAAACTGCCTTCCAATTTTATTGGCACAAATAAATGAGCACCTTTAGCGCTACATCCTCTATTTGGGGAAATTTAATTCCTATTCCATCAATTCCTTGAATCCTGTCCTTTACCAATGCTTGAGATTAGTTTGGATTTCACCCTTCAATATGATTGTGTATCACTTCATGAAACGGTTGAACGTCAACTCATTGTTTTGCATTGTCTCCTTGTATTCCTTCCATCGTCTTTTGATGCTCCCTGTGTTTGACACGTTGTTCCTAGGAATATTTTATGTTGTAACTTGGGGCTTCATAATTCCCTCTGACTTACTAACTCCAGATCTTTGCCTAGTTCATTTTTATTATAATGCATTTTTTCCATGCTGTTCCTTAAGATTTTCTGTTCAGCTTTTTTACATCATCCTTTCCTCCTGTTGCTTTAGCCTGTTTATGTCCAAGAGCAAGTTTCTGATTCTTTTCGGATATCCATTTATTTCTATCTTTCCCCGAATAAAACCCTTATTTCTCATAGTAACAGAGTTAACATTGCAAAAATCTATATCCGGAGTCTTAAAATGAATATGGCTACATCAAAAGAAACATAAATGAAATGCTCAACCTCATTGGTGGAAGTTAAAAGGGGGACACTGCAAATAAATAGGATCCTGAAATTGGGGTGGATAAATATGGGCAGAAAATCAGGAAGTGGGAGACACCCAAGCCCTTTTATTGACTCATTGCTGCCAGTAGAATCTTCTATCTAACTCATATCTCATGAAATTATTACATCTTTGTCGCTGAAGCCACCCTCCCCAGTAAAATTGTTATTTTTTTATTCCCGTCTGATGTGAAAAACCTTTTTGAGGCTGATGGAATCACCTGATGGAGATACTTTAGAAAACATTACTGAATCTCTCCAGGATCCATTCACTTCAGCCACTCTTGTTTCTAAAACTACAACTAGACTTAAGTGCCAGGGACCTCCAAATCTTGCCCATAAGGAGAGGGTTACACCCTAAACAAATCACTAGTTTTTATTAAAAAAAACATATCAAGAGAAATTTGGGGAATATGAAGGTAAGTAAAAAAGGTATTGCTAAAAAGTCATTTAAAAAAACATCAAAACATGAAACTCTGTTTCTTGACATATGTCGATGCAGGTCAATAAACTTCAGAAAATAGTGTTTTCCCACCTCTCTAACACATCCCCCCAAAATTTGATTCTCTGCAATTTACACTACACCATAACAGCACTTGTGATATCTTCAAGGTTTTCACAGCTTGTTCCTTTTAAAGGCACTGTGAGTTGTGGGAAGAAAAAATGGAGCAAGTTCAGAACTATAAGGTGACAGGGTAAAGTCTTCTAATGCATTTCTCATAGGATGGCCCTTGTTACCCTAAAAGAATGAGCAGATACATCGTATTATTATTATTTTTAAATCCTCATGGCAAATTTCCATAACTTTTGGTCATCAGTGCACCAATATGGTTTTTTAATTATCTCAAAACTTCTTGTGGAAAACAGCTCACACAGGGGGCTTCCCTCCTGCTGTGAGGCAGAGATGAGCCATGCCTCCATCTTCCATCCTCCTTTACCTATGCTGACCCAACATTTCCTACCACAGCATCTACTTTTATGGTGGGTTCAACAATACCTCGCCATGGCCACCCAGAACCCAGACAATATTCAAACCGTAGGAGGATTATTAGAGGAATTAACAGGTTCTCATGAGCCAAAGATCAGAAAATTTGAAGAAAAGAGTAATTAGTCCACATCAATGGTTCCCTGCAGCCGTGAGCGCACTCTCTCCAGGCCTCATCCTTACAGGCCCATGGCCCTTCCCCTCCGCTTCTGTGGTCCACGACAATGATGCATTGCTCTGCATCAGGGCCCTGACGTCCCAGGGCTATTCTCTTCTGACTCATGCTCACCTTGCCTTCACCTCTGATCTTGGCCTGGCCTGGCCTCTGCTACCTTTGGTCTCAATCCCCATCATTTCAGAGAGAGATCTCTAACATGCTCTACTTCCATGGCTCCTAGTATTTCTTTCTTCTGCAGAGCAAGTTCATCCTTACAGCCATCAGAGTGGCAACTCTAACCTACCAATGCCCTTGACTAGTGTTATACATGCTGTATTTGCATAGTTCCACCCAACTATGTGATGGGAGATATGATCATATTAAAAATATATTTAACCATACCACACTTCTTAAGTCCCTGTGATCATCCTATTTTTAAAGAACATTTATCAAGATTAGTCTTTGGAATCTCAAAATATATGTTTTTGTAACCTGGACTCTCCACCTTGAATTTATCTGGCCCAAATAATCCCCTGGGAACTCGTTGTTTTCTCTCTCTCTCTCCCTGTGTGTGTGTGTGTGAATATATTCTAGCAATCTTAGGAAAAGTATATTACTGAGAGGCTTCTCTGCAGCTGCCCACTGATTACAGACTTAAAAACATAATTAATATATTTTGTTTGCATTTGCAATAGTTCTGTGTAAGAATAAAGTAAAACTCTAGTAGCATTTTTATTAGTATTATTACCCACTTCTAGGCAGGGATGGCTTGTAAGAACGTGTGATAATGGTGCACGGAACATAAAGTTAAATCAATCTGAGTTTAGTGACGCATAGATTAAGTGGTGACCTAAATGAAATCGTTGAAATGCCAGACCTGCCTTGGTACTCTGTAGGAAAATGTAGCCATAGACTTGGGAAATTTGACACATTACAGTGGTTTTATCAGATTAGACTCACAGGCTAACTCACAGTGTGCTCTTTCACAGGCTGAAGAACACATTTGTGAAGGGAACCCCAGTTTCCTTGAATATTATGATCATTGCTACTTTATGTATATCAGATTAGACAGGTTGGGCTGACCTAATTGTATTAATAACCCCAACTGCAATGAAGCTGATTGGAGCCTGCAGTGGTGGTTGTGAGTGGGGCTGATTAACCTGAAATTGAATGACTGTCAACCCTGAGAGTGGTCGGGGCCATCTCACTTGGCCTTGGATCCACTGGTTTCTGTGGTTAAAGTCAGCATTGCCGACTTAGGATTCATTGGTCTCTGCTGCTACATGACTGTTGTATTTTTGTTGATCGTGGGTTCATCAGATCCCACAGCCACTTGCCTCAGGAGAATCCCTCAGCCTAATGCATGAGACATGGATTTAGAACCTGCCTGGACTTGGACTTGCCTACTTCTACATTTTCTTGAGATAAATGCTTCTCCCATTTTCTTGAGATAAGTTATGTGTATGTATATATATATATATAAAGATATATAAGATATTATATATATAGATATATAAGATATAAAAAGACCTTGATTACCTTTCATTTTTTGCAAGACATCACACTAGTTCATTACATTGATGACTTAGTAAAGAAGAAATATCAATGACTCCAGACTTACAGGTAAATTATTTCCATACCTAAGGGTACAGATATTAATCCAACAAAACTTTAGGTGCCTTCTACCTCAATAGAATTTCAAGTGTCCAATAGTGTAGGGAGTATGGAAATATTCTTACATATGTGAGGATAAGTTATTGCATCTAACCCTTCCCACAATTAAAAAAGAGGCACAGTGCCTGGTGTGCCTTGAGATTTTGAGTCACCATGTTCCTCATGCATGTGGACGTTCCTCTCAGGTCAATTTATCAGTGACGTGTGTGGGGTTCAAACCAAGAGAACACTCTGCACCATGCTCAAGCTGGCGTGAAAATCACTTGGCTACTTGAGCCTTATGCTTCGGCTGGTCTAATGGTAGTTGAATGGGCAGTGGTGGATAGAGATACTGTTTGGGGTCCTTGGCAGTTCCTTTTTGATAAATAACAGTCTAGGCAATTGGGATTAAAAAAAAAAGTCCTGTATCCTTTGCAGATAACTACTCACCTTTTGAGAAATAACTTCTGGCTTATTACGAAACTTAGTAGAGTCTGATGTTTAATTTGGGCCAATAATTCACCACCTGACCTGAGCTGTACATCATGAACTAGGGATCATCTGGCCTGAGAGTTAAACCGTTGGGCATGCACAGCAGCACGCCATCATTTCAATGGAAGCGGCATGTCTGAGATCATGCATAAGCATGGCCTGAAACCCCAAATAAG
The DNA here is from genome assembly GCF_050624435.1 of Tenrec ecaudatus. Lineage (NCBI taxonomy): Eukaryota > Metazoa > Chordata > Mammalia > Afrosoricida > Tenrecidae > Tenrec > Tenrec ecaudatus. The sequence continues at coordinate 26,343,958 of NC_134546.1, read as the reverse complement.
TTGCCTAAGGAAATGACTCAAATGCCAATAGTTCTATGCCTGTTGTATGACCATCACTCCTGATTGCTTCTATTATGTCATAGGAAACTCTTTAAAATCAGTTGACCGAGGAAAAGAAAATGTGTGATTGGTTTATAGATAATTCCAGGCAAAAAGCAGGTCCCTATAAAAAGTCTCAGTGCTGCAACCCTTTTCAGAGCCCCCCAGGAAGTGCAGTGATAAAGGGACATCCTCCAGTGGACATAACTTCCAGCAGTGTACCTGGATGTTTGCTTTGCTTGGAAGGAGAAATGACTAGATGTTCATCAACATTGACGTGTGGATTATATGGCCATGGTTTGGCAGGATAGTCTGGAGTTTGGGAGGAATGTGATTGGAAAATGTGTGACCTACAGGTATGGAGAAGAAGAATATTGGTAGATCCCCCAATGGACCAAAGAAGTGAAGATGTGTTTGCCTTGAGTGAATGCTCATCAACAGGTGACTTAAATGGAGGGAGATTTTAAAAATTAAATCTATAGGATATTGTGTTCTGTGGCATCTCGTTCAACACCCAATAGAATCATGAGTAGAGCACCCACAATGACAGGGATGGAAATTTTCTGTGAGTTCAACAAAATGGAATTTCCTGAATTAGGCCATCTTGGCTACAAGAAATGCTAAGTGCCAAATCTGCCAGCAGCAGAGATCATTCATGTATGACACCATGTCTTAGGGCTCTCAGTCAGGTATTCTGTGATAAGTTAATTCATATTTTACTACTTTCATCACACAAATGTTAGGGGATTTTTGTTTTCTTCTTGTGGAACAGACACTTTGGATACAATTTTATCCTCCCTGTACACCATGCTTCTTGAAAGTACCATCTGTAGATTTACACTGTCTTCATATCCCATACAGTATTTTCCCAGGTCAAGAGACTCACTTCACAGGAGCTGGAGTATGACAATAACCCTATGCTCAGGGAAATCACTGATCTGAAAGTTCCCCATTGTCCGACAGCAGCTGGCTTGAAATGACCTTCTAAAGACACAATTTTGACAGTAGGAGTAGGTTGGTACTGATATCTTGAAGGATTGGAAGTGTTCTCCATGAGGCTGAAGATGCTAAAAATTAGTTTTTAATATGGCTGCTATTTCTGTCATTGTGAGGATCCATGGGTATAGGATAGAAGAGTGGAAATGGAAGTGACCCAGTTCCCCATCACCTTCAGGGAGCCCCTTCTCCAGCAACACTCAATGCTCTGCTAGTTTAGAGGTATTCATGCCAAAGGAGGGATGCTCCCAACTGGAGAAATAATACTAACTCTATTTAACTAGGAGTCAAAATGTGATCAGCCTCTTTTATATCCGTAAGTCTCTGAATCCACAGGTGAAGAAGGGCACTGCTCTCTTGACTGGTGTGATTGATACTGATTATGAAGGGAAAGTTGGGTTTGATTTTATATGATGAATGTACAGAAAAGTATTCTTGAATATAAGAGATCCATTAAGATGTCTCTTAATACTACCGTGTCTTATTATTAAAGTCCACAAAAACCTCTGGTAACATAATTCTGCTGTGATTATTAATGGCCACATCATTCAATAATAAAAGGCAGTGTGTTAGTCTGGGATGACTACAGAAACAAACTCATAGATACTCATGTGTACAGGGAAGAGCTTCATATAAAAGAGCAATTGAACATTAAGAAGGCATTCCTGCCCAGTCTTGTCCAAGCACATAAGTCTGATATATATCCAGTACCAGTGTGTATATTCCTCTTCAGACTCATGCAGCACATGCAATGATGCTAAATTCAGGAAGATCACAGGCCGGTGTGTAAAAAGTCTTGTGGACCCAGTGGCACTAAAGGTATCTCAGCACTGGCAGGGGTTTCCACATGGTTCCTCCAGATCAGGGCACTATCATAGGCCCATGTGTCTTGTCAGCTGCAATGTCTCCCAGAAAGTGAGCTGAGAGTCTCACAGGAAGAGAGCCTAGAGAGGGAGTGTCGCCTGTCTCCAAGGATGAAATATAGGAGTTCCCAGAATCCTCAGGAAAAGGCCTCATTGATTATGGCCTGATTGATAGACTACATTCTACTGCTTCACTCTTTTGTTGTCTAACTCTTTCAAAAATTTTTAAAAATCATTTTATTAGGGGCTCATACAACTCTTATCATAATCCATACATACATCAATTGTGTAAAGCACATCTGTAAATTCATTGCCCTCATCGTTCTCAAAACATTTGTTCTCCACCTAAGCCCCTGGCATCAGCTCCTCATTTTCCCCTCCCACCCCGCTCCCCCTACCTCATTAACCCTTGATAATTTATAAATTATCATTTTGTCATATCTTGCCCTGTCTAATGTTTCCCTTCACCCACTTTTCTGTTGTCCGTCCCCCAGGGAGGAGGTCACAAGTAGATCCTTGTAATCGGTTCCCCCTTTCCAACCCACCCTCCCTCTACGTTCCTAGTATCGCTACCCACACCACTGGTCTTGAAGGGATCATCCTCCATGGATTTCCTGTGTTTCTGGTTCCTATCTGCACCAGTGTCCATCCTCCGGTCTAGGCAGATTTGTAAGGTAGAATTGGTATCATGATAGTGGGAGGAGGGAGGGAGGAAGCCTTTAGGAACTAGAGGAAAGTTGTATTTTTCATCGTTGCTGCATCACACCCTGTCTGGATCATCTCCTCCCTGAGACTCCTCTGCAAGGGGATCTCCAGTGGCCTACAAATGGGCTTTGGGTCTCCACTCCACACTTCCCCACTCATTCAGTGTGGTAAGATTTTTTGTTCTGATGATGCCTGATACCTGATCCCTTAGACACTTCATGATCTCACAGACTGGTGTGCCTCTTCCATGTGGGTTTTGTTGCGTCTGAGCTAGATGGCCGCTTCTTTACCTTCAAGCCTGTAAGACCCCAGATGCTGTATCTTTTGATAGCTGGGCACCATCAGCTTTCTTCACCACATTTGCTTATGCACCCATTTGGCTTCAGTGATCATATCATGAAGGTGAGCACACAATGATATGAGATTTTGTTCTTTGATACCTGATAACTGATCCCTTCGGCACCTCATGGTCACACAAGCTGGTGTCCTTCTTCTGTGTGGGTTTTGTTGCTTCTGAGCTAGATGGCCACTTGTTTACCTTCAAGCCTTTAAGACCGAGATGCTTTATCTTTTGATAGCTGGGCACCATCAGATTTTTTCACCACATTTGCTTATATACTCGCTTTTTCTTCAGTGGTTGTGTCAGGCAGGTAAGTACCATAGAATGCCAATTTAATAGAAGAAAGTATTCTTGCATTGAGGGAGTACTTGAGTGGAGGCCCAATATTCTTCTGCTACCTTAATACTAAAGTATAAATTTATACACATAGATATATTTCTCCATTTTCATATATAAACATATTTGCATATTTACATGTCATTATCTAGACCTCTATAAATGCCCTTTGCCTCCCAGCTCTTTCTTCTATTTACCTTGACTTTCCTCCTGTCCCACTATCATGCTCAGCCCCAACCAGGGTTTCAGCAATTCCTCTTATTTTACATTACCCTTGATCATGCCCAACTAGGCCCTTTACTCTTAATCCTCAAATTGACACCATCTTATGTAACTACCACAATCAGCCCACCAGTAATAGAACCACAGCCAGTTGAAGTGCTTTCTGAAGGTAAAGGTAATATATAATTGGTGATAGAAAAAAAGTAGTTAAAAAAACAGCTATGGACACACGATAAGCTGCAGAAATAAGGACTGTAACTGTTTTAAACATTATTTTTCTTGTTATGTTATTCATGTGCATGTATACATTCATGTATACATATACACTCACACACATAGAGTTTCAAAATGATCCTGGAAAAATTCCATTACCTTTTCACAAACATTTGGAAGCACTTCATGCAAACACACATATATACAGATGTATATGTAGCAAATTGGCTAGGTCATGATTCTAGGTGGTTTGCTGCATATTACATAACCACAGTGAAGATTGTGAGCAACCAATTGATGTAAAGAATCGTTTCTTTGGGGGTGTGGTTTGCATCCCAAATATGTGAATATTCTGGCAAAGCTCTTTTTCTCTCAATCCTGTCTTGGAATCATTAGCTTCTAATCATCTGTTTCTTAGACATGAGCGAGTAGCCTCCCACCTGTTCTGCGCCTCTTAGGTACACCAGCCATTCCAACCATGAGTCAGGAGGTGTTTCTGTGCTATAACAGATAAACTATCTAGCAACAATGTAAGTCATTTCCTAATAATATTCATAACTCATATATATAAACCAAAGTAAGCCAAAAGCATACAAAGTATTACTACAAAGTTTCCAGTTCATATACATATGGGTTTATTCCAAATAAATTGTTTAAACCTATCTATGCAATCAATCAGTGAATGACTGTAGACAAATTCTCTCAGTACTGTTGTCTTACTCTCATTATGGTACCTTTAAAGAAAGGATATTTTTATGTGCCATGTGTGTAAAGTGGCAATTTGGAGTCAGGATTGATATAAAAATTTTAACAAAACTCAAATGGACATCTTCCCACATCATTGAAGGTTTACAAATTTACAGAAATGTTGCTCATATGCTTTTTGATTGAGTGAGGGTTGTTTTTAAAGAGACTGGGAAGACCTAGAAGGTGCTCTTTGGATGTAGTGTAAACTGAAAGGTACAGAATTCTTCAGGGAAAAGTTTAGAGATATGGAAACACTAACATGAGATGTGTAAAGATTAAATGAAAATATTTTTGATAAATAATAGCTTCATATCTTTATATTTTGTTTCATAAAGATTATTTTTTGTAGTTATACTTTTTGATTCACTCTTTTATACCATTCTTTGGTTTTTCTTCTCTAGATAAGCCTAAGGTATCTTAGTATTCAGTAATTTTCAGCCAACAGAATTGTCTTGCAAAAGCAATAATTGATACAAAGATGCCTTCACAAATAACAAAATTAAAGAATCCACAGAAAGAAAACAAACAAAAATGATTTTTAAGTGCATGTAAAGCAAATCCCATCTGCTTAGTAAATCATAGGCATAAGACATCTGTTATTTATTTTACCGTCAGGGGTCAAAAGTCCACTATTTTTCAAGGGAAACATATTATCCTTGCTTTTCAATTAACCTTTAAACCAGTCAATACATATCTTTGAAAAATCTTTCTGGCAGCCATAAGGCAAGAATTGTGTGAGAGAATGTTTTAGTGAGATAAATGGAGACCGCGGCTGCATTTAGTACACAATCAAACAGTTAAGTCCAAGTACCTGAAAACGAAGGTTCTCGTGACAGGGCTCAGACACTCCTTGATGCCCCGAGCTCAGCTTCCAGCAGATACTGCACAGGAAATGCCCAGATACATTTCAAAGCTCAAGACCACTTTCTGAAGCAATTCTCTGGCTCTCCACCTGCCCCTGGCTTTAAGTGGTCAATTTATTAACTACTGCTCATAACATTACTTACACGATGCAGGCCTGCCCACTGATGTATTTCCAGGCAGAATTACTGCAGCATATTGTCATTCAGGAAAACTATCGATTTAGGAAAACTGACTCAATATTCATGTTAAGCTATTCAAAGTGAGGGCATACGTATCAACATATCATAAGGGAAAGTTGTTGTTATGATGCCAAATCCATCACTACTTAAGAATAAGTCACAGATTCCTTGGGAGACTAAAAATAAATTGAAGACCTTGTACTCAGATAAAACAGAAATAAGAATCTAGAGAAATTAAGGGAGTATATTTTATTTAAAATAATAGTAACAGGAGAAACAACAGTAACACCACCACGTGAGGCATTGTGCCAGAGTCAGATTCTTAATAAATAAAAATTCTAAAACTTAAAAAAAAACCTCATGGAAATTGTTTACACAAAATAATGTGCTTATTTCAACTGCCAATGACCTTATGAAACACTGCTATATACAGAACATAGAAGCCATGAAATTATAATTCACAATCTGCGAGTTATAAAGGAGCAATCCAAAATGAATAAACTTTAAGAATCAATCAATTGAGAAAGGTAATGAAATCTAGCATAATCGAGGAAATCCAGACTAATAATGCACCTTTATGCACCTACTTTCTCAACAAGGTTTGCTCTTTGCTGTCAAGGCCACTCAAACGGATCCTTATCAATGAGTCCAAACACTGCCTGGTTCTACTCACAGTGATTAGCCAGCTTGCGTCCCTCGTTGCAGCTATTGTGCCAAACCCGCTCCCCAAGGGTTCCTCATTGGCATCTACTTTCCTGAGCATGATGTCTTCCTCGTGCTCTCCTAATGACAGATGGACAGAAATCAAATCTCACACATTTCTCCAGGGATCCACAAGGGTTTCAACGACTACCGTTTCTAAGTAGATCATCCGATCATTCTAGTTTGTCTTAGTCCAGAAGCTTTGCTGCAACCTTTCCAACAGGAGAGATACAGCCTGGATTGGAAACATCGGTGTCCAGAGCTTTCAGTGTCATAGAAAATCCAACAAACTGACAGATACGTGGGAGAAACAAGACTGCGTGTTAGCGATTTATGGTTTAACACATTATTTGACATAAATGTAGAATGTTCTTTAAGGATCAAAATGAGAGTCAATATAGGTCAAATTCGAATTAACATAATTTGGTGTCTCACACTAAAAATAAAAGCAATTGTCATCTAAGGGGGGAGAAATGACTTGAGATTTTGGAAGTCTGACTTTCCTTAAAATATTTTTTCTCCCAAGGTCAAAAATTCAGTATGGATTATATAAATTACATTGAGAGCCCGAATGTTGTTCTGCTGAAAGAGAATTTAAAATCCAACTATGCTTTTTGAAGGTATTCAATAATTTTAGGTATATATGAGTTTTAAATTCTGTAATAGTTTCCCCTTAAAAACAGGAAGAGAGAGGAGGGAAGGCAGGGAATGGGGAGCTGATAGCATTGTTGATTGTATAAATCCACTCAATAGGATTAAACAACAGAATTGTATGTGAATGGATATATTTACTTGTGTTAGATATGTCAATATAACTATTATAAAAATGATAACTATTGTTCAGTAAAATTTAGATTTAATAGAAATGCAGTATAAATTACATGTACACCCAAACTAACAATTGCTTATATTAACCGAAAGCCTGATCTCCCCATAAAATAATAAAAGGACAAGAGATAATTTCCCCAAATCTGCTGAAGCCTATAGCATCATGTAGTAGAAGACTAATGGGGGGGGGGGAGATTTACTGTCTCAGTCAGGGCTCATGATGGCATGTAAATTATTTAGGATGCAAAGCCATATCTAGAATGCTTATATGAAATATCTCAGCTAATAATAGATCTAGTGAAAGGGAGTTATTCTTGATGGGTGTGTAAGAATTTTCTCTTCAAGGGGGCCAGAAAAGTCCTTAAAATATGATGGACAACATCCATGATCAGTGATGAAATACAGAGACTCAAAGGAGGCTTAACTACTTTTTGTTTCCAGTCCTCTGCAATAACTTTGGTTTTCTAAATTCATTAAACTCAATTTTAAAATACTCTTGTGTCTATTATTTGATATTTCTTTTTCTTTATAAATCGAGAGCATGGACTTGGGTGAAGAAGTGCCTGAACAATCTCCAGAAGTTAACACAGAGACACCTCATTTCACATAATTTGTACATGATATTGGGAGGATCGGTCCTGAAGTGGGACATCATGCTTGGGAAGAGAGAGGGTCATGGGAAAAGAGGAATGTCTTCCAAATGGTCAGGGGAGCAAAAGTAAGGACCTGGACCAGAAATATCAGCGAGGATGGTATCTGTGTGGGATAAGAGCTCAGAGAAACCCCTAAAATAGGCTTTCTCTCTTTTAACAAAGTCTTTAAGTTCATACCAACCATGCCTCAGGGATGGAGGATTGGTGTCATTTTCTGGGCTACATTCCATCCATGGGACTACATGCCCCAGGATCCCTTGTGTCTGACCTCATCTAGTGGGGATAGAGAATCCTTAGACTAAAGCCCCCAGGATCTTGCATGCCCACAGAAACCCTTAAAATGCGTTGGCATGCATGTTCTGGTAAGGAAGCAAATACATTGCCTGTAATGGTCATATGACTTCCTTGCTTTGGGGAGTCAGCAATAAAATTCTCCAGCATTGCATCTATGTCTTACAAGGTTTAATGCTTCTTTGGGTTTAAAACAAGAACCTGTCTTCTGCTTCCACACTTTGATATAACTGGACTATGGGATGATATGATATTTGTATTCATGCCCAATATAATGGTTTCTTAGGGGAGCAAAAATAACCTAATTCAGGTAAAAATCCTCAGTAAGATACTGGTCCAGTGGCTGCCACCACAGTGTAAAAGACAGCAATGAATGTGAGGATGATATAGGACCAGACCACATTCCCTTCTGTGGCAGAACAAATGTACTCACTTTCTTAGATGAGACAAGTTTCTTACAAGATATAAATATAAAGTACATCATAAATTCAAAATATGGGTGCATTGAAAATTAAAGGGTGTTTGATGATTGTCCATTTCCCCATTTTAGGGACATATGCAACTTGGAATGTGGTGGTGATTATGTTTATCTACGTGTTACTTTACATTGCATTACAAGTCCTACCAATCGTCAAACTTGGTGGGAAATGAGAAGTGAACAGAATATATTTATTCATAGAGAGTTCTGGACAAGCTACCAATATCATTTCACTGTCAAAAATGAAAAACAAAATGCAGGGCATCCTTTCAGGAGTGTGACTGGAAACCGTGCCTTGGGTCAGTAAAGCAGACCTAACAACGTGCTTGGAGATGGACTGATGAGTTTGAGCAGAATGGAAAATCCTGCTTGTTTCATTTGAGTTCCTTCAACTCTATTCGTAACTCTTTTCCCTCCCTGTACAATAGTCTACGAAGCAGAGACCTAATAACCTGTGCTCATAGAAATGACTACATAGTACTGCTGAGGCCCTAGAGACGGAGGGCCAAATGTAAGAGAAGCAGGCAAAATAGCAGAGAGGATGCGCACGATGAGGTGGAGGATTTGTTTGCAATGGCAGACTCCTGTTTCCTTCTTATGTTACATGTAGCAGATTAGTAACATTTAGAGGATTTTGGCAATCTGAGAACAATTTGAGACAGGGAACAATAACTAAGTCTTTGATTTTATTGTATATTCTGGAATACTTATGCTAGCCTTCACTATTATCCTGAATAATCTAACTTGCCTTTATTAAACCCTCTTGCTTCATTTCAACCTTTGGTCTCAGAACTTGATTTTATCCTTTGAATTATTAAATCACACAGAAAAACAAACTACCTTAGAAATTAGCCTGGCTATATCACATTCTCTAGACCTGAGGCACTGCAAACCAGTCAAAAGGAGTCCTAAAAAAAAAGTATGTTTGTGCAAACAGAAACCTTGGTTTTCTGACTTTTCCCAAGATGTACATCAAGAGATTAACACTAACACAGCTCTGGGTGGTGCCCAGTGGGCTGGCATTGTCTGTTTCCTTCCAGTTACTAGAAGAAATACTTTATTTGGCATTCGCTGGCATTGCTTCTTTGTGTGCTATTACAGGGAAGAAAACGAAATGCCAGCATAGGGAGGCATTTTTAGACCAGAACATTTGTTGATCCATATGTTTTTACTTTGGTTTTTATTTTCAATTTTTCATAAAGGTAGAAAATTTGCTCTATAAAAATGGTCCTGAAATTGCAGCTATTTTGTTCAAGATACATTTGTAAAAATAAAACAAACACAAAGACAAACCTCTTTCACTAAAAGATTTTATTGTATGCGAGCATACGTTTATAGTGCCAGCTAGCCGAGCTTTGAGGGTGTCGTAATGCGCATGTCTGCTTCACAGGAGGAGAGGGAGTGAAGGAAATAACAGTTTCAGCTGCCTGCGCAGTGAAAATAGAGTCATAATAAAAGGGATTGGATGGAGAAAGGTAGGGACCTGAACAAAGGGAGAACCAAGCTAATGCAAAACATAAAGGAGAAACTAACAAAGGTGTAAGAAGCCTGGTGGGGCCATGGCGGAGCCTTCCTGTACGAAACAAAAGATGGCCAACTCAAACCTTCTGAGTGCTTCCACAGTGAACTAACTGGTCTGGCAATCTGTTGGGGAAAGATTGTTGTCATCCTGGCTAGATGCCAAGGACTGGGTTTTGACTCACAGAGACCTGACGTACAATGGCACAAAACACTCCCCAGTCCTGTACCCTCCTCACAGCGGTTAGGTCTGGACCCACTGTTTGCAGCCTCTGTTTCGCTCCACCTCACTGAGGGTCTTCCGTAGACCTCGACTTTACCAAGCTTGGTGTTCTTTCCTAGGGAGTGGTCTCCAAGAAAACAGATGAGCTGGCAGAGTAGAAAATGTTGCTAGGTGACAATCTCCTCTGGGAATCAGGTCCAACCATTTTGGCAAAGGTCTTCCTCTTTCATGCTGCCCCCTCCACTTTACCAAGCATGATGCTCCTGTGCAGAGAGTAGATTCTCCTGATAACATGCCCAAAGTACCTATGATCTCCATCCTGGCTTCTAAGGAGCAGTTCTACTCTGTCCTATAGGGTCATTCTGAGTCAGAATGGACTCTTTGGTACTGAAACAAACAAACAAACAAACAAACACAGAAGCAGCAACATTGAAGCCAGAACTACTCTGGGACACTGAAGAAAATATGCCTCTTCAACTTAGACTGTAGGATTTCTTGTATATATATGAATAAATGATTAGGATTCTTGATTTTTACTTATATTAGGAAAGTGATGATGGTTAACCTCTTCTACCGTTTAATGAAAAATTTGCAATTGCGGGAATGTCGAAAACCTGCATTTCATTAGTTTTCAAACAAGAAAGGGCAAAAGTACAGCAATAGAATTTTATTGAGGCCTTTGTCTATTACAAATGCATAGAAGTGTGAGAATTTGCCCCTTGGAAAAATGCAGAAATGGAACCTAGCAATGATGTTTTAAAGGTTTTATTCCTGCCTAGCCAACTGTGAAGGTCAAATAACTTCTTGATATTTCTTTAATATTCAAATTATTAAGTGTAATCTGAAGCTATTCACCATTGGGTCCACTATCAAGTGATATAAATATGTGTGTTCCACTTGGTTTGTTCTAACTCCAAAGGAAGCAAGTCCATTTTACTCTAAGTGGGATAGTGTATTTGTACTAAGTAAAATGGTATATGAAGGAAATCATTCAGTGATCCTTTCATTGATTCCTATCATCTGAAAAATGTTGCCATTCTGTCTTCTGTCAAGTTGTGTCATCACTTCAACTGTTGACATGGTTGATTAAAATTGCTGTGGAGGGCATTTTGCCACTCTGCCTACATCAGAACATAATAAATGACTCCATGTTTTAGTTGTGTAGTAAAATATTAGCACGTGCAATTCAGATTGAAATAAGAACCTTTGTTTCACAAGGCAAAAGCTGTGTGTGGGGTTCTGCAAATAACTGCGTATATTAAAGTTCAGTTTACTGTTGTTCCTTCATTCTAACATGGGTAATAAAGGCATTGCTGCTCACTTATATAATCTTTTATCGTGTGTATGTTTTCCAAGAATTATAAGAAAATAACGATATTTTTTCAGCCAACCATGTAAGGTTCATTTGTGGTTCGATGAAGGTGATATAAGGAAAAATCACATAGGCATATGAAAATTTAAAAACTGCTATATTTTATTCTGTGTTCCCTACTTTTGACTTCCTGTGTCAAGAATATTCTTTTCCTGAATTCGTACATGCTGCAGTAAACATCTGTTGCTATGTTATTGATTGATTGTATCATCAAAATATATTATTAATAGCCTGGCAAATTCCCTCTGACTATAGACTGCGTTTGGGAATAGCCTCGCGATCATGCAGAGAGCGTTGGAAAATGGCTAATTGCAAATACTGTTAAGTTTAAGTTTAACACCTGATTATTTGATCTCCCTTTGAACCCATTAAAATGCGTTCTGTTTTTTACTAATTTCTGATATGTTTAATTGAGGTTTTTATTTATTTTACATTGTCGATGTCAGGTTTTCTTTCTCTTTTGGTATGCTGTTCTGTGTATGAAATCCAGGCTAGGTAAGTCTATGGAGACAGTGACTGGTTTAATAGTGTTGTGATAGTATGGCAGGGGAGGGCAAGGGAAGCTGTGGGGGAATCGGGAGCTAAAAACAAAGAGTAAAAAAAAGGGAAGAAACAGTTTTAACCTGGATTGTGGTGATGATTGGACAACTCTTCTTAATATCATGGAACTATTGAACTACATGATACGTGAAATATAAGCCAATAAAGCTCTAAAATACGCTATTTTTATTTAGCCTAAATACTGTGCTATCTAGAAACACATGAAATCATGTACTTAAAATATAATCAATATTATATTTTGAGTTGAAAGCAATCATCAATGCTTTCTACTTCTAGCCAAGACACAATATGTGGACTCAAAATAATTCTTCTGCCACAAATAAATATAAACTGGAACCAAAAAAGAAAAATGTAGGAAACATCTCATTTCCTGCACTAGGCCATGCAAGAGCACAGTTGTAGACAGAGGGCGATCCTGATGGGGCAATCCCTATGATTCTAGAAGCCACAAATACATGGATGTTAAGCATGTCAATATTGTGATGTGATGAAGAACAAGTTTGAGTTCAGGGAGACTGAAGTGCCGGAATTTGTGGTGCAAGATATTGGGGAAAGGATTGTTGAACAGAGAAGGAGTGTCCTATATTTTCAGACAAATCCAAGTAAGTATTTGGACAAATCCTAAGCTGCTCATAGAAGAGATGAGATTTTTCTATTAAAATTAGAGATTCCAGCAACTAGACTTTAGCAGATAAGGGAACCTTAATGTAACAGAGTAGAACGACTTCATGGAACATCCTGCCTTCAATGAAAATTACAAAATGTCATGCGTTAGGAAGAAAGACTTACTATAGACATACCCTAGCAAATCTTAGAAACAAGTCTGGTAAGTGTCACCTTAGTCTACTAGTAAAGTAAATGCCGCATTTTAAAATTAATAATCAATAAAATTCAAAAATCTCTAAAAAGACAATAAAATACAGACTAAAAATGCAGCATTCTACATAGTTAAAATTTATAGAAATTAAAAAATTATTACCAATAATTAAGGACAACACAGAAACACAAGTATGATCTTTGAACTAGACTATCAGGGCTTTAATAATCTAAATACTTTATATTTTCTAGAAAACATAAAGAAGAAGAACTTTAGAAGTGTAGAAGATTATGCATTGGGTTACCAATTGCAGATCAGCAATTTTAAACCAACCTCTGCTCCTCGGGAGAAAGATGAGGCTTCCACTTTCTTAAAGAGTTACAGTTTCAGAAATGCAGGAGGGCAGTTCTACCCTGTTCTATAGGATCCCTATGAGTCAGCATCAACTCCCAGACAGTGAGATTTTTTTACAGGAAAGATAAATATACCAATTAAATCAAAGGGGAGTCTTATTAAAGTAGTGATAACAATACAACACATGTCCTGTTTTGAAGAGAAAAATGTAATTCTCAAATCAAGAAATTCACTCCCTGAAATAATAGCAGATTTAACACTTCACAAGGAAATATTATTAAGGTTGAAAATGTGACAGTAGAAACTCCTCAGAGGTTCAAAGACTGAAAGAAACCTAACAAAAATAAATATGCAATGGCTGTGGGAAAACGCCAAGCAGCATAACCTTTTTTTTTTTTAACAATTTATTGGGGCTGATACAATTCTTTTCACAGTTCATACATATACATACATCAATTGTATAAAGCACATCTGTACAGTCTTTGCCCTAATCATTTTTTTCTCTTTTCTTCTTTTACATTTTATTAGGGACTCATACAACTCTTACCACAATCCATACATATACATACATCAATTGTATAAAGCACATCCATACATTCCCTGCCCCAATCATTCTCAAGGCATTTGCTCTCCACTTAAGCCCCTTGCATCAGGTCCTCTTTTTTCCCCCCCTCCCTCACCATTCCCCCCTCCCTCATATGCCCTTGGTAATTTATACATCGTTATTTTGTCATATCTTGCCCTATCCGGAGTCTCCCTTCCCCCCTTCTCTGCTGTCCCTCTCCCAGGGAAGAGGTCACATGTGGATCCTTGTAATCAGTTCCCCCTTTCCAACCCACTCACCCTCCACTCTCCCAGCATCGCCCCTCACACCCTTGGTCCTGAAGGTATCATCCACCCTGGATTCCCTGTACCTCCAACCCTCATATGCACCAGTGTACAGCCTCTGTCCTATCCAGCCCTGCAAGGTAGAATTCAGATCATGGTAGTTGGGGGGAGTAAGCATCCAGGATCTGGGGGAAAGCTGTGTTCTTCATCGATACTACCTCACACCCTAATTAACCCATCTCCTCTCCTAAACCCCTCTATGAGGGGATCTCCATTGGTCGACACTTGGGCCTTGGGTCTCCACTCTGCACTTCCCCCTTCGTTTAATATGATATATATATACATATATACACATACATATATACATATACACATATATACACATACATACACACACTTATATCTTTTTTTTTTGCATGATGCCTTATACCTGGTCCCTTGGGCACCTCGTGATCGCACTGGCCGGTGTGCTTCTTCCATGTGGGCTTATTTGCTTCTGAGCTAGATGGCCGCTTGTTCACCTTCAAGCCTTTAAGACCCCAGACACTATCTCTTTTAATAGCCGGGCACCATCAGCTTTCTTCACCACATTTGCTTATGCACCCATTTGTCTTCAGCGATCCTATCATGGAGGTGTGCAGTCAATGATATGATTTTTTGTTCTTTGATGCCTGGTAACTGATCCCTTTGGGACCACTCGATAACCTTTTATATAAGTGGCATCTCAGGAGTAGAGGAAAGAGTCATGAAAAAAGAAAAACTTTATTTGAATGAATGATTTTGAGCATTCACTTTGATGAGTTATCACAAGAAGAATGTGACATTTTCATACAATAATCAAATTACTAAAAAATAGACATTAAGAAAAATATCACAACGAGCTGAAGGATAAGGAAAATGGGCACCAAAGAACAAGCATTAGAAATTTCACTATTCTATGAGTCAGAATTGACTCCATGTCAGTGAGCTTGGTGTTTCTCTGGTCTATTCAGAAACAAAGCAAACAAAGAATGCAATAGACTTACATCATTACCTAAATCAAGAGACATCTCCAGCTTAATGCCTGACCCATGTCCTCAGAACCTACCAGAACTCAAAAGAGGCTTGTCTGCTTCCAACAACTATATGAACAATTTTCTTCATATGTGTTTCCATTTGTGTCTCTACCTCAATGTCTATAACTATCATATCTAACTCTATCTGCGCCTACATCTATACCTATACTTACATATATAATGAAGGAGTAACTCCCCAAAACATTTTTTTTCAAAGCTATATATTTAAAATTTTCTACAAAATATTCTAATCACTTTCAAAATACTCTCCATTACACCTAATACATTTGTCAAATCTGAGATTCCATTCTTGGAAACCTTTTTCAAACTCATCTGTTTGGACAGCTGACCACCGAGTTCAAGCCGTTTTCTCCTATCAGTGGCTACCCTTCATTTAATGCTTTTTCTTACTGTCTTCCCCTTTTTTATGTCTTCACATTGCTGTTCTTCCATTCCCTCTGCATTCATGGAAAGAAAATGAAGGCCAGTAGAGTAAGGTTAAGTAAGTAAAGTGTGTAGGGCAAAAGAAACACTGTTTTTGCCAAAAACTGGCATACTGAGATGTCTGCGTGAGCAGGTGCATTGCTGTGGTGGCAAACCAGTCCCCTGTCTGCCACAAATCAGTCCTTTCTTGTCACACGCTATTATGCAATCTTTTCAGAACCTCAAAGAGAAAGCCTGATTAGAAATAGAAAGTCTGGCCTTGTGGAATGAACTCCATCTGCACTACCAGTTGATATTTTCAACCATTTAGAAGTTGACAGAAATCAAGAACTAAGTTTGTCATTGATCAACATTTCACCATTTTTGAAAGGAGAACATCACTTGTACATTTTAGGGCTTCCCCCCCCCCCCCATAGAACTGTCCTTGTAAGCAATGTTCAACATCCCAATAGTTTCTGTGGCATTTTTCCAGAGAAGGAAACATAGCCATCCACTGTTTTCTTAAATTGGTCAACAGAAAAAATGAGGTTCTAATGAAACTGCTTTTATGAAACAATTCATTGTGACCTGAGAGAAACTTCCCAGGTGACGCCATTGGGTACACTAGCTCAGAGCAAGTTGTTCAGTGCTCACCTAGCGGGAAAAAAATGTGTACTATGAAAGTTCTGCCCAGTGGAGCTTTTTTACAATTTTTTTGGTGGGGGGGTACTCCTTTGTATCTACGATATATACATACATGTAGTAATATATATGCTTATATATCACTAGTTTTGTTTTTTGCTTTTTAAGAGAACCCAATTTAAGGCAGCAATTTGAAACCATCAGCAGCTCTGAGAGAAAGGGGCTTCTATTCCTGTAAACACATACAATATCAGACACTCGCAGGGGCCGTTCTATCATTGTCTGTAGAGTCCTGTGATTCGATTCCACCCAAGGGCAGTGGATTTGGATTGGAACCTTTGGCAGGCCCTCATATGCAGGTAATTTAAATTCATGGAGATGCTGTGTGTGCAGAATAGAACTGCTCCTTACAGTTTTCAAGGATGTAATTCTTCATAAACAGATATCCACCCCTTACATCATATATGCCTATAGGTGGGTTTGAACTACTAACCTTCTGATAAATAGTTTACCTCTTAACCATTGTGGTTCAAACCCACTAGCTATTCTATCAGAGAATGATGAGGTGTCTACTTCTGTAAAGGTTTACAATCTCATAAACCCTATATAGGATCACTATGAATCAGAAACAACTCAACGGCAATGGTCTATGGTGTTATTTAATTTTTTCAACTCTTAGGAAAGAAGACCTTGTAACCTCATGGTTAAGTGCTGGTGTGTTAACCAAATGATTGGCAGGTTAAGCCCAGTGTCTCTGGGCAGGAGATAGGTGTGGTGGTTTGTTTCCAGAAAACTGATCAAAATCGATGGAACAGTCCTACTTGTCCTGTAGGGTCATTTTCTGCTGTTAAGTTCCATCAAATTGTTTTGAATAGAGTAACCCTATGTTCAATTGAACTAAACACTGCTCAGGCCTGTCCTATACTTACAATAGTTCTTATGTGTGAACCTACTGTTGCAGCTAGTCTGTCAATCCATCTTGTCAAGGGACCTTCCATTTTTCCTACACCACTACTTTATGTAGCATAATGTCTTCTTCTAGGGGCTGATCTCTCCTAACAACATGTCCTAAGTACACGAGACAAAGTCTCACCATCCTTGCTTCTAAGAAGCACACTGACTGTACTTCTTCCAAGACAGATATGTTTGTTCTTTTTTGGCAGTTCACGGTTCTTTCAATATTCTTTACAAGCACCATAGTCAAATGCATTGATTCCTCTTTGGTCTTCCTTGTTCAAAGTCTAACTTTCACATGTGTACGTGGCAATTTAAAGTACCATGGCTCGGCTCAGGCACACCTTTGTCCTCAGAGTAACTAGTTGGAATGAGCTTGCTGGATTTGTTTGTATTTCTGCCTTCGGAAGCAAAACAGGTTACTGATAAAGAGAAAGCTCTACTTTTCCCCAAGAAAAGGTATACTCTTTCTAGGGAAGTGGTTGAAACGAAAGTTGTCTGCTATGAAAAGGGGGATGAGAAATCGTCCTTCCTTTCGTTCCATGAAAAGATTCATTGACAATAAGAAAAAGCATTAAATGAAGGGTAGCCACTGATAGGAGAAAATGACTTGAACTCGGTGGTAGCCTATTACAAAGCATAAGACTTGGCTATCAAGAGGGATGGGAAACTCCCTTCGACCCCACCCTGGTACAAGTAGCCATTTGACCTGAAGGAGAAAGTCATTGAAATAAGGACACACCCCCATTCTTGAAAGGCAGCTAAATGAGAACTTCTTAAAGCAGAACTTGAAACAAAAGATATAAAAATCCTCCTGAGCCCCACCAAAACCTCTCTCTGACAAGAAACATCGGTGAAGAAAATTAGACAGAAAGGGAACCCTTCTGAAGAGGAGACACTCAGGATAATTGACAAGCAGGAGGCCGGTTGGTGCTGTGGGATGAGTTGGGATGCTCATTTAAGGTAGGTGGTTCAAACCCATCGGCAGATCCTTTGGAGAAAGATGTGACAATGTGCTCCCTAAAATATTTACCGGCTCAGAAGTCCAAAAGGTCAGTACTATGCAGTGCTGTGGGGGCATTAAGAATTAGAATCAATTCCATGGAAAAGGATTTGGTTTAGTTTGATGAGTTGGAATGGATTGGTTGGCAGTGGATTTAGGATTTGGATTAGTCAGTAGGAAATGACCCCCAGCCATACAGGATCCATAAGGAAACAGCAAACCATCTCCATTCAAGTTTATAATTCATTGGCTATATTTACAGCACCAAGGAATCCCATTCACCAATTTAAAAAGACTAAATATATTGACTTAACATCTTAAAATAAATGGATGCATGAAAAGATGACCATGTTTGGGGATATAAAATATGTTTACCTAAGTCTCCTATGTAATTCAATATGACTGGTATTGAATAAAGATAGTGAGACAAACTACGGATATGTGTGTGTTGACAGTGGGTCACTTAATAATGATTTATCACTATCTCTATTTATATCTATATGTATACATATTTTAGTAACCTACTATCAAAACACAAATCTGTAGCAGTCAACATAATCTTAACAAGGATCTCTTAAAACCCATGAGTAATGTATTTAACAAGCTAGTAGACATGTTGTCACCATGGATGTAAAATTACAACAAACTAATGGAAAGTACAAAAATGTTTCAAATTGAAATGCAAGAATTCCAAAGAACACAGGCAGAGGTGAAAAATTACTTACCATTACTATAGAGAGAAAAATATTCATACCGAAAATGAATTAGTAAACACAAATATAGGCCAACAAATCTTGTCCAAATAGAAGCACAAATATGAAGAAGATTGTGGAAAAGAAATAAAGAATAGAACACAGCAAAGACTTATAGGACAATAATATCAAAGGTTCTAATATTTATATAAATTGGAATTTGATAGAAGACAGGAATTGGCAGGGGAATAAAAAGCAAATTATTATCCTGGTGGCTAGTGGGTACACATGGGGCTGTGATCCACAATATCAGCAGTCGGAAGGCATCAGTTGCTCCTCGGAAGAAAGACGGGTTTTCTACTCTCTATAAGCAGTTAGTCTTGGAAACTCGCAGACGCACTTCTACCAGGTCCCATGGGGTTGCTAGGAGAGGACATCAACTCGATGAGAGTGAGTTTGGTTTGGGGAAGTAATTGTCAAATATGGAAAAAACATAAAAGCAGAGTTACAACCCTTTGAAAGAGTAGACAGTTGTATTAAAATGTGTACTAATAAACTGATGAAATAATTGGCTTTTAAAATATCAAAACAGACACATTCTGTATAGATGAGACGAGTTGAAAAAAATGCAAATTTTTCACTAAAGTACAGAAAAACCTTAAACGTATTGCCATTGAGTCAATCCTGATTCATAGGTGTCTTTAGGATGAAGTAGGACTGTCCCTGTGTGTTTATGAGACTGTATATCTATATCAAAGCAGAGATCCTCACTTTCTCTCTAGAGCAACTAGTAGTCCTGAACCACTGACCTTGGGATGAGCAGCCTAGTGAATAACCCACTATGGCACTTTGGATTTCCCAATAGAATAAAGTAACCCAGAACACAATAGAGAAACACTTTTAAGAGCTAGTCCCTTAAAATAAATACTAATAAATAAATCCCATTGTCATAACGAAGTCCATTTTAAAATCAAAGTCCAAAGATGCATAAAGAAACACTTAAGGAAATAAAACACATAACAAAAATAGTTGACATGCCTACCTGGTTAATAAATAAACAATTGATACTAGATAGCAGCGAAAAGGTAGAAATCACTGATCCATTAAATCAAAAAGGTGCACACAGTTCAAGAACATTATGTTATTTTTTAACTAGACACAAAGGTATTGCTGCATGATCCCAATTATTTGATATTATGTAAAGGGCAAGTTTATAAAGCCAGAAATTATATCAAGGGTTACTAGGGGCTAGGATAGAGATGGAATTGCACAGCACTTTCTGGCAAAATGGCAATGTCTAATAT
This sequence comes from Tenrec ecaudatus, assembly GCF_050624435.1. Classification (NCBI taxonomy): domain Eukaryota; kingdom Metazoa; phylum Chordata; class Mammalia; order Afrosoricida; family Tenrecidae; genus Tenrec; species Tenrec ecaudatus. The sequence goes on along the minus strand of NC_134546.1, from coordinate 26,323,756 downwards.
TTTCAAGGGAATGTATACAGGTCTGTATGTCTGTCAAAAATTAATATTCAATATCTGTGCATGCCAATATCTGAAAAATATGCCTCCATTTAAATATATAACATTAGGGTAAGAATGAACAATACATAATTTTCTGATGTTTTCATTAGTTTACTTCCTTATCAGCAAATCCATTATGCAGACTTTTTACCTTTTAGTATAAAGCATAAATGGAAACAGGTCTACATTACTATTGTATTAACCACTAAAAGCAATGACTACATATAATAAATATCTTTTTGCTCAAGTTTTAGATATATAATCAGAGAAAAATATTTCTAATTATAACTAAATACAAATAGCATTAATTCCCTGTTTTTATTATATATCACTATATAAAATTTTCTTTCATAATAAGACAAATATATAATATTTTCCAATATTTTAATACATTTAATTTAATTGAAATTTGGGTTTATCGCAATAAAATTTTAAAAATTTTCTTTCACTCATAAGTAATTGAAGAACCTTCCTAATTTCTCTAGATACTTTTGACAGTAGTCTGCAATCCAAGCTGATGAATTTACATATAATAATTCAATTATATTATAGTCCTATGGGGCTTTCCACAAAAATTTACCATCTACACCATTTTATATTGTCAAAAGAATTTAATTAAATATTCTAGTACTTTGACTTTTAGCATTACTTTGACTGTGAGCATTTTCTTTTCATGAAAGACTACAGAATTCAGGATAAATTACAACTCAAAGTAAAGAAAAAAGAGAAGAAGAAAGAACTGCGCCAAAATGTAAAGGTTATCAATAATAAATAAACCAAAAAGGGAATACTTCATGGTTTAAAATCAGGAAGGTGTGTATTAAGCTTGCATTCTTTCACCATTCTTATGAATCTGTATGATAAGCAAATAATGGGAGAAGTTAGATTTTACAGAGGAGACTTAGCATAAAGATCGAAACAAGTTCTATTACCAACTTATGATGTGCAAATAACAAAACCTTGCTTGCTGAAGACAAGAACTTGAAGCATTTATTGATGAAGATCACACAACATTGCCATCAATGTGGATTAAACTCATTGTAAAAAAAAAACAATTCTCAGAACTGGATCAATTAACAATGTTATGATAAACAGAAAATAGGTCATGGTTGTCAAGTACTTCATATTGCTTGGATCCACAGCCAATGCCTATGGAAGCAGCCATCAAGAAATAAAATGACATATTGCATTGTTCAGATCTATTTTACAAGATCTTTGTAAAGAATTGTAGAGCAAGGATGTCATTTTGAAGACTAAGCTATGCCTGACTTGGGCCATAGTATTTTCAAATGCATGTGAAAGTTGTAAAATGAAAAAGGAAGACTGAAAAAGAATTAATGTGTTTGAATTATGATGTTAGAGGAAAATATTAAATGTAATCTTATAAGCAAGGATAACAAGGCTTCATCTAACATACTTTGGACATGTTGTCAGGAGAGACCAGTCCCTGCAAAAAGACTTAGTAAAGAAGAAGGGTAGTGAAAAAGAGGAAGACTCTTGACAAGATGGATTGTCACAGTGGCTGCAGCAATAGGCTCAGAATGACAATGATTGTGAGGAAGGCACAGGACTGAGCAGTGTTTCCTTCTGTTGTCCATATTGTTGCTATGAGTCAGAACTGACTCACTCACACCTAACAACAATAAATATTTAAGGGATCAAAATGCCTCCCTTTGATCGGTATGTTTATTGTGCCATTCTGGCCAATAAACACATGTGGGATTAATAAGATCACAGTTTTAATTGAAGGGCATAGAGATAACTGGCTTCCTGAGACTCACCTTTCTGTCTCTTGCTCCCTGATGATCAGACAAGTGTGAGGCTGCCTTATCTATTTATCTACCTCAATTTGCAACCTACACTACCTATGGGACACCAAACCCATGGACTGTGTCGCTGCAGTTTGAGGTTCCTTTGAGACCTGCTTTGCCACACTGCTGGTGTATATATCATTTGAGCTGGGGACTGTCAGACCCTGTCATATGGCTAACTGTTGGTGACCCGCCCTGCTGTTTGCTGCCTGTGGCTGGACTTCCTGTATTGCTCTACAGGAGATTCAGCTGTCTGTTTCCTTGACTTGCACCCAGCAGCCCTCATGACTTGAAGGACTGCCAATGTATTAACTGTCTCACAGAAGTGAGTTGGAATGATCTTTCTGTACTGCTCTGTAGACTAATTAGTTGTTTATTACTTCATGTTGTATATATCTATCTATATCAATATCTATCTGTACAATCATAGGTGTCCTGGTTTGGTTTCTCTAGAAATCCTGAATAGACATAATGACAATGGGTTCAGTTTGGTTTTTGGTATCCAAGGAATCCTCCTGGCATAGTTGTTACTCTTTGGGCTGCTAAACTCAAGGTCAACAGTTCAAAACCATTAGCTACTTCATGGGAGAAAGATGAGGCTTTTTACTCTCCAGTTAGTCTCAGAAACCAACAGGAATGGGTCTATGCTGCCCTACAGGTCACCATAAATCTGGTTTTGGTTTGGAGAAGTTTTAGCACAATTTTGCTTTACTAGAGGTCTTCCTGTAATAATAAATATTCCACAAGTGGGTAATTTTAACAAAAAAACATTGTGTTCTCATCATTTAAAATCTCACTGCCATTGAGCAGTGCTAGCTTAATAGATCTTTGGCTGATGAAGAGTTGGATACTCTCTCTTGTGTAGGCAGGGGAAGTCATATATACACCCCCTTTTTTACAATAACTAAGGAAAATTGGCATAAATTAGACTACAGGACAGTGTTCTATATTCTACTTATTGAAGACCAATTAGTGTTTTAATACCCTTTGAGCAGCTATTTAAAGTATAACAATTGGTCTTTCACCATCCAAAATATAGAAGAGTGACGAACATCAAAGTTACTAGGAAAAATTTAGTCCAAAAGATGAATAGAGCACAGGAGCCTGAGTGACACTGAGACCAGAAGAACTAGATGATGCCTGGCTACCACTTGCCACTGCCCTGAAAGACATCACAATAGAAGGTCCTGCACAGAGTGGGAGTAAATGTCGACTAAAACTAATTAAACCACACACACACACACACACGCGCACACACACACACACACACACACACCGGCTTACTGGTATAACTGAGATTTTGGCCCTTCATTAATTTTTCAAAATGGCACTGAATTTATCCCTTGAGGCAAACCACTGGGCCACCCAGTAGGTTACAAATTGTACTGCTAATCATAAGGTCAAAGGTTTGAAATCGTCAACCCTGCTCCATTGCTACTTTGCAGAAGAAAGACAAGACTGTCTGCTCCTGTAAACATTAAAAGTCTCTGAAACCCAGAGGGGCAGGTCTACCCTGTTTCATAAAGTCATTATGAGTCAAAATCAACTGGAGAGCAGTCGGTTTGAGTTGTAGGAGTTAGGTTTCCACAGATGGTTTAGGGAGGTACAATTCAACTGATAATCAGTACATTAATCACTACATAACTTTTAAACATCTACATTATTCCCCAAAGCAGACTAATACCATTAGTAGTCAATATTCCTTCTCATAAGCAACCATTGACCTATGTTCTCTTTCTATAGATTTGTCTATTCTGGATATGCAAAATAAAAATTTTGTTATGTTTTCCTCTTGTGACTCATTTTAATCACTTAGCATATTGTTTTCAAGGTTCATCAATGTTGTAGTGGTACATTCCTTTTTATTGCCAAATAATCTGATTATCCAAACATCAGTTAATGGCCATTTGTGTTATTTCCAATATTTGGCTACTATAAATAATGGTGCTCTAAACACATTTACACTGCTTTTTATGTAAACATTTGTTTTCAGTTCTCTTTACATAAACCCAGGAGTAAAATTAATGAATTATATTGCAATTTTGTGTTTAAACCATTGATGGCTTGCCAAATGTGCTTTCAATGTGTCTATACCTGTTTATACTTCCATGAGAAATGCATAAGGATAGTAATTGACCCAATTCTCTCCAGCATTTATTATCACATGCCATTTTATTATAGAAGAATAATTCATTGTGGTTTTGATTTGTGTTTCACTAAAACATATTGATTTTGAATACCTTTGCATGTGCTTAATAGAAAATTTTCTTTGTAAAAGAGGCAGTCCTTCAAGAAGAAAAGGGGGATACATATATGGTTTTAAATTAGGAAATGCCTGTTTCATGGTTGTATCCTGTCACCATGTATATCTATATCTATATCTATATCTATATCTATATCTATATCTATATCTATATCTATATCTATATCTATATCCATATCCATATCTATATCTATATCTATATCTATATCTATATCTATATCTATATCTATATCTATATCTATATCTATATCTATATCTATATCTATATATCTAGAGAGAGAATAATATGAGAAGCTCAACTATATAAAGACGAACTCAAATCAATATCAGAAAAGACTCATTAACAGTCTTCAATATGCAAGAAGATGCACTGATAATTATTGGTGATTAGAATACAACATTTGAGACTAAGGAAGAAGAAACAGTAGTTGAAAAATATGGACAAATTAGTAGAAAAGGGACTGGAGATCACATGATTGAATTTTGCAAGAACAATGACTTGTTCAACAACACGAAAGATGGACTACTCCAGACAGAATCTACAGAAATAAAATCGACTACTTCCGTGGCAAGAGATACAGAAGAAGTCTGATTTCATTAGTTAAAAGCAGACCAGCAACTTACTGTGCAACAGACCACCAGCTACTCATATCTAACTTCAGGTAGAAATGAGAGAAAATAAAAACAAGTCCATCAGAGACAAAATAAGACCCTGAGTTGCTTCTTTTCATTTGTTGTAGCCTGGTTATTCCTGTGTGAAATGGAAGAAATTAACGTGACTAATGTATATTTTGAGTTCAGGGGACAAAATCTCTCCTTGAATTTCTCAGAGATGCTTTGTGAAAATGGGTGACAGAAGGTCAAAATGGCTGACAGAAAGCCTGGCTCTGGCTTGATGCTGTCAGAAGCCTAATCCCATATATTGTATCAATAGAATAGTTTAGATAGGGATAGATATAAGATAAATATGGATTGAATTTGACTATTTTAAGAATTCAGTTTAGTATCTGATCAGATATAAACTATCTGATCTAGTTGAGTTTAGTGTCTTCTTTATACTGATTTCTACTACACATTATTGTTGATAAGATGATTCCTAGAAATTATTATTGAGAAGTAGGAAAATAGAGAGTCTGTAAGACTACTTGCCTTTAGCCATTAAAATTGGATTGATAAATGGGTGTAAGATGCTCCAGCAAAGAAGGCTCTGAAAAGATAAGCCCCACCCAGTGCTTTGGAGTAGCCAGGACATTTGCATTCCTAGAGACTTGCCTAGGAGCTGTTAACAGATTGGGGAAAAAAAACTCTGGCTTTTTTGAATTTAGTTGTTTTGTAAGAAGATGGAAAAAATCTGGAACCATGAAGAAACTTTCCTCTCTAGGACTGAGCCTGTGGCCAAGCTGTAATGCTTGCTAGGTGACAATCTGGATCCACTTGTTGAGTGGAAGTGGGAGAAAAGCAGCAATAGAGAGATGGGTTGAGTCTGCCCATTGACACTTGTGGAACTTGTTCAGAGGGACTAGAGGACAAGATGGGAGCAGATTGACTGGCCTGAAGTTCATGACCTAGCACAAGGGGGCTAGAGTTGCTGAAAATTTGTGAAGGGACTCATGGTCCAAAGGCAATGCAGCCAAGGGGCACCCTGGCGAGGCTAAGTGAGACAGCCCACATTAACTTGGGAAAACGACCAGATAAAGAGAAGATATTGGAGCCTGTGAACTGGTGCATGTTGCTGCTGACTTTATGGATGACCTGTCCGGATACCCAAAGTGGGGAGGATAAAGGCATGAAATAGTTGGCTTCCAAATGTTCATAGGTGAGGGAATGTGTTCATAGATTTATGGTGTGGGTGTTCACATTAGTATGGAATATTTTTGTTTTGTTCACTTATAGTATGTTATATTTAAATGAGGGTGGCACATATTGAATTGTATGTATTTTAGTTTTATCTTGTTAGGTACAGATATGATATTATTGTTGTTTCTTTGAAGATTATATGTTGCTAAAAAGTTCTGTGACAGTGTCAAATTGACGGCGGGGAGTCTGTGGTAGTTACATAATCTATTGTCCATTTGAGGCTTTTTAAGTGTGAAGGGGTGGAGTATAGCCTGTCAATCTAATTGCAGCTTGATGACCTCATTTGGAGGTGCTAAGGAAATAAATAGCTCGCTGGAGATTGGACACACACACACATACCTGTGAGACATTCCTGTTGACAAGACACATGGAGCTACCCTACAGCCCTGGAGCTGGAGGAACCACATGGAGAAGCATGCCAGCGCTGAGATGCTTACACCTCACCACCGCTGGATCCACAAGACTTCCCACCCACAGGCCTGTGACCTTCCTGCATTCAGTGTCATTGCCTGTATTTTTGAGTCTGAAGAGGACTTTATAGATTGGTATTAGATTTATGAGCTAATATTGGATTTAAGGACTTGATCTGGACTGGGATGTGTTCTCAATATTCAATTGCTCTTGTGTATCGGGCATATGGGATAATATCAGACTTAGGGACTTGATCTGGACTGGGCTGCAATGTTTTCTCAATATTCGATTGCTCTTGTTTATAAAGCTCTTTCATATACAATATGACTGCCTATGATTTTTTCTAGTCTACCCTGAGTAACACATTCAATTCCAAGAATAGCCAAGATCAGATTTGATACTGTAAACACTAATTATGAAAGACCTAATGAACTGTGAGATGACATACATAACATGATATATAAAGAAAGCAACTGGTCATTAAAAAGACAAGAAAGGAAATATAAAAATGGATGTCAGAGGGACTCTGAAATGTGCCTTTAATAGGATAGCTGAGGCAAATGGGAAAAAAGAGATAAAGCCAAAGAATTGAATAAAAATTTTCAAAGGGGACTTCAAGAAGACCAAGTCAAATATTATAATTCAATGTACAAACACCTAAAACAAGAAAACCAAACAAGAAGAGTATGCTCAGCATATTTAAGCTAAAAGAACAACAACAAAAAACTCAATCCTCAAGTTGCAATATTGATAGATTCTATGAGTAAAATATTGAATAAAACACATCACAGGAAGATATAAATAATACACAAAGTCACTATGCCCAAAAGAAGCTGCTGGTTTCTGCTATTTTAAGAGGGAGCACATGAACTCGAACAAATGTTACTGATAAAAAGAAAATTTCAAGCAGCACAGAAAGCATTAGCCAAAAACAAGGCTTTCGGAATAGATGGAAAACCAATTGAAGCGTTTCAACTAGCTGCGGAAGCACTGGATTCACTCACTTGCCTATGCCAGGAAATTTGTAAGACAGCTGCTTGGACAACTGACTGGGAAAGATCCTTTTTGCAAACATCTCAGGTAAAGGTGACCCAAGAGAAAGCTAAAAATTATAAGTCGTTGTCATTAATATCAAATTTAAAGAATAAAAGCAAGGGTGTGATTTTGAGGACAAAACACCTGGCCAAAAGGTGCATCTTGTCAAAGTCATGGTATTTTCAGGTGTCTTCATGTATGTTAGAGGTGGAAATGGGAAAAAAAGACCAAAGAAGAATTGATGGATTTGAATTGTGAATATTGAATAGAATATTCAATATAGAATATTGAAAGTACCACACACCACCAAAGGAACAAACAAACCTGTCCCAGCAGAAGTACAATCAGAATGCTCCTTAATGTCAAAGATGGCTAGACTTCATTTTATACACTTTGAACAGGTATCAGGAGAGACCAGTCCCTTCAGAAGGATATCATGCTTGTTGAAGCAGAGAGGCAGCAAAAAATAGGAAGACCGTTAAAAAGATGGACTGTCTTTGTGGCTGCAACAATGGGCTCAAACATAGGAATGAGTACTTGTGCGAATGGCGCAGTGTAGGGAAGCATTTTGTTCTGTGTCCACAGTGTCACTATGAGTCAGAAACGACTGAACCACATATAACAACAATTACCCTGAGGAAGGAAGAATGATGAAAATTTAAGACACATGGAACAGTTAGTTCACAGAGTAAGATGCCATGAGAAAGGTCTTCAGGATGCTGAGCACAGAAGAACTAGATGATGCCTGGCTGCCACTACCAACTGCTCTATAAAGAATCACCTCAGGAGTCCTTGAGGAGCGGATATATAAGTAACCATATCCGACCTCCCATAGCCTCTCTATTGAAAGACCAAGGATAAGACATGTCTCCATCTTCCATCCTTCATTACCCTGTTCTGGCTCCAACAATTCCTCTCATAGAACTTCCCTTCTTTGTTGGGTTTGGGAATTTGTTAGAATGATCACCGAGAAATCACTGAGAGTCTCCTCAAAATTGAAGGGAGCTATTAAGGGAATTAAGAGGTCACCACAATTTAGTATTAGCCAACAGTGAGTATAAAACCATTCGTCCACTGCAACTTATCTTTTGAGCCAAGAGTCAGGCGTCTCTCCAATCCTCAGCCTTTCAGACACATGGTTCCCTGGCTTCTGCCTCCACGGGTCAGGAAGCCAGCCCTGTTTGTCTCAGGGTCTCAGAGCCTCTGTCATGTAGTAGACTCTGTTCTGAACCTCCTTGCCATAGCCGCTGGTCTCCGTCTGGTTCTTTTGCTGTGTCCCCTGATCTCTGTACAACTTTCTGGTGCTTCTGGGCTCAGCCTCTGACACTTCAAACTGGGATCTCAAATGTTTTCTTTTTTCATTGATTCTTGGATTTATCTTTCAGATCCTAATCCAAAGATGGTCAATCCTTATAGCCAGGGAAGTGGCGACTAAAGTTAACCAATCCCCTCTATTGGTGGTATACATGCCCTGTTTTCATAATCTCACTCAATCATTTGGGAGGGAGTTACAAGGCCCTAGATGAAAGAACCATATTAAGCAATTTTACTTCACCAGAGTCCGGAAGGAGAACAAGTGAAATAAAACTCAGAACTATAAAAAGATCAGGTTTAATGGTCCGATAGACTCTGGTAGAACCCTTTATACTAGTCTGTGTTAGTCTGAGTTGACTAGAGAAACAAAATCATAAACACTCATGTGTATAAGAGATAGCTTTATATATAGGAGAAAATAAATATTGAGAAAACATTCCAACCCAGTCCAGATCAAGTCAATAAATCCAATGTTATCTCATATGTCCAATACACAAGAACAATTGAATATTAAGAAAACATCCCAGCCCCATCAGATCATGTTCATAAATATGATACTAGTCCATATGTCTGATACCGATCTATAAATTCCTCTCCAGAATCAAGCAACACATGCAAGGACACCAAAGGCAGGAAGATCACAGGTTAGTTGGTAGAAAATGTGGTGGATCTAGTGGCAATGGAAGCATCTCAGTGCTGGCAGGGGTCTCCACATGGCTCCTTCAGCTCCAGGGCTCTAGTGTAGCTCCAAATGTCTTACCTGCAGGAATGTCTTGAAGGAGTGAGAGTGTGACCTGCCTCCAGGGAGCTATTTATCTCCTTAGCACCTCCAAATGAGGTCATCAAGCTGAAACCTGAATCACCGGCTAAACTCCAACCCTCTACTCTTTTTTTTTTTTTTAACATTTTACTAGGGGCTCATACAACTCTTATCACAATCCATACATATACATACATCAATTGTATAAAGCACATCTGTACATTCTTTGCCCTAATCACTCTCAAAGCATTTGCTCTCCACTTAAGCCCTCTGTATCAGGTCCTCCTTTTTTTCCCCCTCCCTCCCTGCTCTCCCCTCCCTCATGTGCCCTTGGTAATTTATACATTGTTATTTTGTCATATCTTGCCCTATCCGGAGTCCCCCTTCCCCACCTTCTCTGCCGTCCATCTCCCAGGGAGGAGGTCACATGTGGATTCTTGTAATCAGTTTTCCCTTACTCTTAAGTCTCAAATTCACAACAGATTTTATAACTACCACAGACCAACCCTTGTCAATTTGATGTAACTCTTTAGCCATATATAATATTCAAACAAACAACAATAAAATAATATCTGTACTTAACAGGATACAATTTAAATGCATACAATTCAATATGTGCATTTAAACATAACATTCTATAAGTGAGCAAAACAAAAATATTCTAGACTTATATGAACACTTACATCTTAATCTTATAACCCTTTGAAAATATTCTAGCACATGTGACAGTTTCTAAGCCAATCACTTCATATCTTTTATCCTCCCCATTTTTGTTATCCAATTTCTGTACTACCCACTTACATCAACACAGTGCTCTGAGGAGACAATCATAATCTTTGACGTGAAGAATCTTAATTCCAGTTGGAACCTTGTGAAATCCACATCCATAAGCAAAGTCAACTCAGGACAGGCCATCCATAAGGTCAACAGCAATATGCCCCAGTTCACAGGTTCAAATATCTTCTCTTCATCTAGTTGGGTTCCAGTCAGTGCAATGTGAGCTGCCTCACATAGCCTCATCAAGGTGCCCATTGGTCACCTCGCCTTTAGGTTACGGGCAATGTGACAAATTCTCAACTTGCTCTCATCTTCTCCTTTAGTTCCTATAAACCAGGTCCACCAGTTTCAGTGGCCAGGCTCAACCCTTCTCTTTGTTGCTGCATTTCTCTCATGTCCACTCAACCAGTGGATCCAACTGGTCACCTAGGAAGCATTTTAGCATATCCACAGGTCTCTGTTAACAGTTCAGTACTAGAGTGGAACATTTCTTCAGGGCTCTAGACTTTCTCCAGCTTCTGATAAAAACCACTAGTTCAAGATTCAAATAGCCAAAGTGTCCCATTTTCTTCAATCTGTCAACAGGCCCCTAGGCAAGTCAATTGGAATGCAATGCACAGAGAACTCCAAAGCACTGGGTGCAGGAGAGTGTGTCCCACCTCCAGTAAGCTTTTTATCTCCTGGCCCCTCCAAATGAGGTCACCAAGCTGAAACCTGATTGACAGGCTAGACTATACCCCTCCACTCTTAAGTCTTAAATTGACAACAGATTATGTAATGACACATAAACCATTCTTAACCTCCCTGTGGGTACGGAATTAGCCCTCTGTAGCTCAGTTTTTAGCCAAATAACAGAGAGACCTGTAAGATGTGCACACTTTAGAATAATCCACTATTTGAGATCAAATGGACAGAATTTATTCAAAAATAAATTCTAGAAGAGGAAAGAAGGAGAAATTGGAAATAAGAAACAGGAAAGAAGTGGGATAAATGATGTTATGTTGAAGGGGTTGCATAAATGAGATGAAATAAAATGTATATGAATTGTTAATTGAAAAAGTGATGATCATCTGATTTCATCTATTTACAATTACAAGTTGACATATTTTTTTTCAAGTAGGTCCAATTGGAAGCATAGTGATTCAAATACCAGGAGTAAGATATTGATGTGTGTATTGCAGATGGCCAACAGCATTTTTAGGACTCAAGATGAAAAAAAAATTGCTAGTGTATAGCTCAAAACACATCAAATATTTTTGTATGGCTTGATACATACCTCTCAGGCTAACGACTAGTATGTGTCCCTTAGAGCACCCTGTTCCTCTATAATGGACATTTAGATTTGTTCATTGTATTCTGTAATACCAACCCCATCTGTGAAATTCATTGTGAACATCTTTCATGAGCAAGAAATAACTAAAAAGACTACAGAGGGGATGTCAGCTTGAAGGTTTCTTTGTATCTTATCCTTATAATGCATGGGGAGATTATTAGTTGTAAGCCTTAGATCACACAACATGCTGTGATTATTCTTGTGAATTTAGTTGATGCTTTCATTAGATGGTTGCTTGTTTAAAGATTAGCCTTTAAGATCCCAGACACTGTTCTTTTTGATAGCCAGGCATATCTGCTTTCTTCATCATACTTTGTTATATAACCCATATTTTCAGTGATCTCTTCATGAGGGCCAGCATTGAGCAGGGTCATATAATAAGAACTAAGTCTTCAGATGGGATAGTATCAGAGCTTAAATTGTGAACACCAAATTTACAGAAGGCTATGGATGACAGCGGGTGCTCAAAATCCATTTCCAGGGTCCCTACACGGATTATGCCTGTAATGAACTCCCTCTGAGTCCAGGAATGGAAATAGCCTTGCTCTCAGAAAATGAGCCCTGAAAACTCAATTATGCAGATGTAATTAGGTCAAAATTCAATCATCTGATCATTTAAGCTTCCTTTTTTCCCATTTTAAATTTATTCTAGTTTTTAATAATTACTACTCTATTTTTCATTGAAAATTTTCTCTGGTTTTTATTGCTTTTGGTTTTGTATTATTATTATGTTACAGTTTTTAAATTACCATATATTAGATCCAGAGGAGGTAAATCTATAGAGACAGTAACTGGATTAATGACTTATTGAGGGGAGGGGAGGAGAGGTTGGAGGGAAATGAGGAGCTAATAATATGTACAATAAGGAAGAAAATGTTCTAGAACTAATTATAGTGATGAATTTACAACTCATTTTAATATGATTAAACTACTAAGTATATGATATATGAAAGATATGTCAATACAACTATTTTTTTTAAGTGATGGGGGGAAAGCTCCTGCCAAGAAGTTTCAGGTTGGGTACTATTATCGTAGAGCCTTGGCAAGGGGTATGGCTGTGTGTTCCCAGGAGTCAAATGGAAATTAAGTTCTATCTAATGGTGAGGAAGATGCTCAGAGAATTTTCCCTCGGGCTTTCTTCCCAATGGTTTCTCTAGATTTTCCTTTTAAGTGTGTGATCTTGTTGGAAGATGAATAAAGTAAATTATTTTAAAGTTTCATTTGTCTGGAAAAAATTATTATTTATAGCATATGCTCATATGTGTTGGCATCAACTCCATTTGCAAAGCAAGTTGGTGGGAATTTTTATTTTTCTTATCTTCATGTTCATATGGCATGCCTTAAAAATGAGATAGATGGGGATGGTTGACTCATTTGAATCGTGTGTGTGCGTGTGTGCATGCGTGCTAACACACATACACGCCTTAGTCACTGACTTCTCAGGAGAAATTAGATGTAACAGAAATGTGACTTATTCCCTAGCCTAATTCATTTCTTAAACATACGCCTACTGTAGCCAAAAATATTGGACAAAAATAAATAGTGGAACAAACATTGAACAAGATCGGTAACAATGAGTTCCCACACTTAAGAACAGGAAAAGACAAAATTTGAGCATACTTAAAAACATTAAGCTCCTAACACATGGATAACACTGTGAAATATCAAAAGTCAGATGCATGATCTCTGTCCATTCTCTGTAGATGCAGTTTCTCATTTTCCATAGTGGCAACCCAGAGCAAAATAATAAAAAGCATATTTAAAACTAATTTATTCTGACAACTCGGTTATTGCTGATAGGTGTTGTGCAGTCATTTCCAACCCATGGGGATCCCACAACAAAATGAAACACTGTCTGTTCCTGTACCATCCTCAAAGTTGCTCCTCTGCTTCATCCCATTGCTGCAGCCACTGTGTCAAAACTACTTGTTGGAGCCCTTCCTCTGTCTTTGCTGACCTGCTACTTTACCAAGCACTCTATCCTTCCCTAGGGACTGGTCTCTACTGAAAGCATGTCCAAAGTATGTGACCCAGTGTTTCACCACCCTTGCCTAGAAGGGGCATTCTAGTTAAAAGTCTTCAAAGACAGGTGGGTTTGCTCTGTTGGCAATCTGTGCTGCTTTGATATTCTTTGCCAGCACCGTCACTCCAGTGCATTGATACTTCTTTGATATTCCATATTCAATCAATGTTCAATTTTCACGTGCATACTAAGCTACGGAAAATACCATGGCTTGGGTCAGGAACACCTTAGTCCTCTAAGTAACATACCTGCTTTTTAATATTTTAAAGTGGTCTTATGCCACAGACTTACCAAATACAATGAGTCCTTTGATCTCTTGACTGTTACTTCCATGAGCATCGATTGAAGATGCAGGCAAGATGAAATATTTAACAATCTAAACTTTTTCTCCATTTATCCTGATGTTGCCTATTGGTCTAGTCCTGTGGATTTTGATCATCTTTGCTTTTAGCTGGTAATCCTTACTGCAGGCTGCAATTCTTGATCTTCATCAGCAAGTGCCTCATGTCCTCTTCGCTTTCAGCAATCAATATTGGGTCATCTTCATATAACAGGTTGACAACTTTACATCTCTACAAATAAATCTGCTTAGTGGTTTTCACTGTGTAAATTGGAATGACTATAAAAAAATTCAGGACAGATGGTCCCTTCAGGACTAGTGGTGAGGGTAGTGATACTGGAGGGTGGAGGGATAGTGGGGTAAAAAGGGGGAAACCTATTATAAGGATCTACAAATAACCTCCTCCCTGGGGGATGGACAACAGGGAAATGGGTTAAGGGAAACATTGGACAGTGTAAGACATGACAAAATATAGTACTTTATAAATTATCAAGGGTTCATGAGGAAGCGGAGAGTAGGGCAGGAGGAAAAAATGAGGAGTTGATACCAAGGATTTAAGTAGAAAGCAAATGTTTTGAGAATGATGATGGCAACAAATGTACAAATGTGCTTGACATACAATGGATGGATATATGGATTGTGATGAGAGTTGTATGAGACCCCAAATAAATTTTTATAAATATTCCCTTAGAACAGCAAAGCTTCTTATTTTGAAGGTTAAATGTGTGAAAATACACACAAAAAATTCACTGCCATCAAGTGAATTTCAACTCATAGTGATCTTATTGCCAATGAAAAACTCAATGCCCTCCCATCGCATCTAGTATCATTGTTTATATTTTCAAATGTAACAAATGGTCACTAATGTTTACTTGCTTGAGTTTATTAATTTATTGTAAGAAACCGGCAGCTTTGTGTCTGGTTATATTACTAAAAATTGTACTTTTCTGGCCTCCGTTTTTGTGTTTATTTTTTGAATTATTCTCCATAAAAATATTGGTTATTTGTTCTAAATGCAAAACAAAATATAGATTTAAAAATACATGTACACTTTATGGGATAGTTCTACTCTACTTTATAAATTGTCTGTGAGTCTAAATAGGCATAATGACATACAGAAACAAGTATATATGCATATACATTCATATGCCTGTGTAGATATATGTATTTATAGAAGGAGCTCAGATAAGGAACTGTGTGGTTTAACATTGGTGTGCTAACCATAAGGTCAGCGGTTCAAATGTCCCAGCTTCTCTGCAGGAGAAAGAAGAGACTGTCTGTTCCCTAACCATTGTCTCAAGAATACTATAAAGGGTTGCTAAGTGTCAAAATTGGCTTGATGGCAATGGGTATGTATACATGCATAAGAAGAGGACACCAAAAAAGTTATAGCAGAATAGAATTAAGAGATAACAGAATTTCCCCACAAAATTTTGAAGTCCCATCCAAATACATTTTGTTTAAATTCCTCCAACCCCAATTTCAAAAATACTTTATATGAGCACTACAAAATATGCAAACAGTTTAATGGCAATTCATCGATATGATCCCAAACAGGTTATTATTATTCAGTAAGAAAACCTAACAACAAGAAGAGTTTTCTACCCAGGATATGAAGTTGTTACTGCAAAGGGAATGCTCCCTGGAGAAAAAGCCACTTTCATGAACTCCCGATGCATCTGTTTTTCAGACACATTTCAATGTAAATGACACTGAAAAATCCATACTTGGAAATGGAAACTAAGTGAATTTTTAAACCTGGTTTAGATCCAAAATCTAAGACAGTACCAACTGAATAGCCTTGCTCACCGATGTTTTGGTCTGTATTTTTAGAGACACAAGATTTATGACAAGAAAAGGCAAAATTATCATAGGAGATGAGAGAAATATTTGGCAAAAGGCAACTTATACTTTTCTTTCCCCCGTATCATTCCAACCCGTGGAGGATGCTGTGCACCAGGAATGGATACATGCTTATTGGAGCTTCTTGAGGAGCCCTGGACCTGTGGCAAGGGATTTAAAGCAAATCAAACCAGCTACAACCAAAATTACAACAAATGTCAAAAAAGAAAAAGAATCCTCTTCTTATTCTCATCCTGGCCTACCAAGGTACGATAGACGCATAAGGATGCTAACAACTGTGTCCATGTTGGGTCACTAGCTGACTGAAAATAAATGTACTCACAAAAATTCAGTCTATCAGAAATCCAACTGGAAAAGTACTACAAAGAGGCTGATAACTCATGTTCCTTTCTTTCTAAGGCTATCTGCTGCTGTTATGTGTGAAACCGTTTATTTGATTTTGAGGAGATTCATGGTTAATAAGAGCTTCAGGGAGAATTTAAAGCTTGCCAATCTGATTACATTACAGATGCTCAATCACAAATGGAAGAGTGCTGGTGGGGTGGAGGGTCAGAGTTGGGCCATAACCCGGTCAGTAATTCAAAACCACTTCCTACTCCTATAAATAGTTAGTCTGAGAAACTCAAAGGGGCAGGTTCACTCTCTCCTATGGAGTCAAAATGAATTGGAATCTACTTGATGACCATCAGTTTGGTTTGTGTGGTTTATGCCAAATTGAAAGCGCAGTGGTGGTATCATCAGGTAAGCTTTGCACTGCTAACTGCAAGGTTGGCATTTCAAACCCACTAGCTACTCTTCAAGAGAAAGACGAGGCAATCTAATCCTGTAAGGATCTAAAAAGTCTTGGAAACATTATGTAGCATTGCTAGGAGTTGGAATCAACTCGACAGCAGTGAGTTTGGAATGATAATATTACTGTAGTTTTTAATACCTCGACTGTCTTCCAATAGGTCTCATAATTCAGTTTAGATATTTCCATTAAGTAATTATTGATTTCAAGTTTCTGCCTAGTGGTAGATCTTCCAAATGTCCCAAATACCAGGTGGACATCAGTCCCAGAATATTTCATGGAGGTTGGTATACCTGTGTGCCCTTTGTATAGTAGATGTGCGAGAACTACAGAGTCGGTATCTATATACTATTGATCAGGTTATCAATCTGAATGGAACATGAAATCCTCACATCTTGAATGGTTTCATTTCATTTTCATATAAGGAACACAGATTTTCAATGTTGAACAAAATATTTCCCTATAAGGTTATTCATTTTTAATTAATTAATTTTTAGATGGTATATTTAAGAAGGAAAAGGCTGAAAGAGAATGCTGTGGAAGCAAAAACAAGGTCCCCCAAAGTGAGCAGTAACATACAATACACATTCTAGTTTTACAGCCAACAAATTCTGGCAAGCCAGTGAATTTCTATATTATTCAAATAAAGTGGCAGTAAATGGCTAGCTAACTGCTTTTCACCAAAAATGGCAATCGTGCTCTGGCCCAGAGAGATAATACACATTCCTGAATGACACAGCCATTCCTGCTGCCTCACAATAATTGATGCACATTATGTGATTATCACTATGAAAGACGTGATTGCATTTCTTTTTTCCCAGTGGCAAATCTAAAAACCCATAGAAGAAAACCATTGGCCTGGGCAGGTTTAAAAGCCATTACCTTTGTTGTCAGCATTTGAGACACAGACTAGCTGGTTTTCAAAACAGTTAGGACATTTAGGCTACATGCAGTGAGATTAGCCCCACAGGCTCACAGTGCAATTACTGTTTATTCATTTTAATGACCCTATAAAAGAAAATGAGATATGATGCTAGTTCCGGACAAGGAACGGGGACTGGAGAGGCAAGTGCAGTCATCTTTAGAAGCAGTATGCAATGTTCATAGTCACAAATCAACCAGAATTTTTTTTTGGGGGGGGACAAGTCTTTGTTTTCCACTGAGTCAGGAAACTCATCAGGTCTAGTGATGACCTATTCCTCTCTGATGGAGATCAGGGGAAAGATAAGCTATCATTCATTTTGGATCATACTTTACTAGCTTTGGGGTGACAAGTAAAGGGTCTAGTTGAGTGTAAATAGTGCCTGGCCAACTCAAGCAGTCCCCTCCCATGCTTCCCACTCACCCTCTCCACCCCCACACCTTTCTGTGTGTGCCAAAATCTCACCACCCTCACCTCATCCAAACTTGCCCATCAGGAGGCTACAAGGTACCCTCTTGCCCCTAGATACGTATCCACTCCTGAGAGTATATCTGCACATGCCTCCTTTGTATTGGTGCTATTCTTGTCATTTTTTAATAGCTCGACATAATTTGCTTCCCAATAAAGCCTGTTACTTGATACCCATTTTGGGGACCAATTTTTTTTTTCTGTCATTTGGTGTCAAAATCTGGGAGGGTGCATGACGCGGACCATTACCACCCTCTCTTGGGTTAATTGACCTGCAGGCCTCCCCTCCTGGACCTGGCCAAGCGGGTATCCTCCAGAGACCTTCTTCACTGGCTGTTGCAGACTCGCATCCCTACATCTGCTGATTGTGAGTGTTTATTTAGGTTCCCTTCCTCGAGTCCTCTGTTGTCTTTCTACAGACCATCAGAAGGACCCCCATTCCAAAATCGTGGTTCCAGTTCAGTAGACTCTTAGCATCTGGGATTCGGGGTGCACTCAGCGTGGAGACATCTTCCTGACCTGCTTCCTTCTCTCTACACCCTTAGTGGGCTCCGGAGTCTGACAGAATCAATAGAGACACCCGAAGCGCCTGTTTTTTCCTTCAGGAGCTCAAATATCCCTCACCCTCCCATCATGGGAAGCACCCAATCTGGCTGCCCTCAAGTTCGCCTCTGGATGGCTGCTTGCTAATCTTAACCCTCTGGGTCTATATATAAATTCATTAGGCCTAAACATCTATTCCTTTTTTTGCAATTAGATATGCTCTCAATACAAAATAGGTAATGGTTTAAAATAGCCATAAAAAAGCTCTTTCGGTTTTAACACCTTTATAATTTTTGTCCATGTAATGGCAAAACTTCCCCACTTCCCAACCCTGCTGGGTAAGGAAAAGCGCCCTCTTCCAGACAATGAATCTTGTTTGTTCCATCTGATCAAGCCCCTCCCCTTCTTCTTTCCCCTCCCCCCCTCCTACTCCTCAGTCTATTCCAGCTTTCTCCCTTCCTGCTCCTTCTAATCCTTCTCCAGTCTTGTCCTTGGCCCCTCCAGCTCCTTTCACCCCCACAGTTTCAAAATTTTCCCTTTCCACCTCCTGCAACCAGCCAATTTCCAAGCCACCACTTTCTGATCCATTGTCTTCTCCTCCATGGTCCCTCACCCTTCTTCTTCATCACCTTCTTACCTCCTGCCACAACCAACTCCTTTCCTATTTCCCTCCTCCCCCCACTATCCTCCATCCCACACCTGTTTGCCCTTCCCTGCTCTAAAGCCTCTTCCATATATCTGACAATTCCACCCTCAGACCCTGTCCGCCCTTCCCCCTCTCAGTGAGGTGGCAGGGGCTGAGGGGCTCATGAGAGTATGTAAAGCTTTTGCTCTTTTTGACCCTCTGGTTCTCAAGAAACGTCTGGGAACCCTTTCCTCTGACCCGGACACATATATTAAACAGTTCTCATAGCTCATGCAGTCCCACGATCTTCCCAGGAATGGCATGTATATTATTCTGACAACTACTCTTAGCACAGAAGACAGGGAGAGGGTCTGGGCAGCAGCCCAGCAGAAGCAATGAAATCAATGCCAGGTCTGGAACAAACCGGTATGCACTTATGGAGTTCCCTACTGAGACTACCTGAAATGATCAACTCCGTCATGGGGACCACACTCTCAGAGATGACATGACTACGCACCTCATTGAGGGCTTACAAAAGATGCCAAATAAAGCCGTTAATTATGACAAGATTAGAGAAATTCAAGACCAGTTTTTGTCCCGCCTCTCAGACGCTTTCCATAAGTTCACCAGGGCTGGATCCCTTAAGAGCTGCTGGCACCAGTTTAATTCACTCTCACTTTATCTCACAAACAGCCCGTGATATTAGAGAAAAGCTTAAAAAACCTGACAGACTCTCAAACTGCACCAGGAGACCTTCTCAATGAAGCCTTTAAGGCAGTGGTTCTCAACCTTCCTAATGCCACGACCTTTAACACACTTCCTCATAATACTATTTCCATTGGTATTTCATGCTATTGTTATGAATCATAATGTCAATATGATATGCAGGATCTATTTTCATTGTTTCACATTGAACATAATTAAAGCATAGTGATTAATCACAAAAACATGTAATTATATAATGTGAAATATTTATTTCTAATTACAAATAAATGAAATTTTGCTTTGAAGCAAGGCATAACACAGGTAATAATCTTCATTCGGGGTACTCATATGTGGGCACACCCTACCCCCCACCCCCCACACCCCTACCCCCAGACCCAAGAAACTCTAGTGTTCTGACAATCCCCCCAAAACCCCACAAAAAATTCTCAAAAGCACAAAAGAACACTTGGAAGAACCATACTCATTGGAACTAAAACGAAAGGAATCAGAACTATGACTCACTTTTACTACAAACTATAAAAAGACCTTAGTGATAGGGAGGATATAGGCAGCATACTTTTAAAGCAACATCCCAAATTAATTGCCGAGCGAGTATGGCACTACAAAATAGGGGAGCCCTGAGCTTGCTCACTGCAGAAAATGGAGGAACCTGCCTTTTTCTAGGAGAGGAATGTTGTTGCTTTGTTACTCAATCAGGAATAGTTACACAAAAGGTAAAAAACAAAACAAAACAAAACAAAACTGAAAGAAACAAATCCAACACGGACTAAAAGTGTGAGGAGCCCTGGGATCCACATGAAAAAACATCTTTGCCTCTTTGAAATCTTGGACATCATGGCTTCTGTCACTCCTTGGGGCTCTCAGTTTAATATGCATAATTCCATGCCTCAGGCCTTGTCTGCTGTACTCAAAATGTTACAGGACCTCATGCATGCCTTTATCAAGCAAACCTCCACAGAGCTGCATATTGCTGGGCTCCAACCTCTACATCTTTCAGCAGACCCTGCCAAGACTGAGCAGCTACAAGCCTTTCACTGCCCTTGTCCAGCAGGAAGCAGTTACAGAAATGGAACCTTCAGCCTTCTTCCCTATTACCAAAAGGCAGGAATAACGGGTCCAGTTGAGTATAAATGGCAACTGGCTAATTCAAGCAGCCTCTTCCCATGCTTCCCATTCACCCTCTCCATCCGCACATCCTCCTGCACATGCCCAAAGCCTTGGCACTCTGCCTCATCCAAACTTGTCAATCAGGAGGCTTCATGGTGCTCTCTTGCCCCTTGAGAATACATCTGTACCTGTCTCTTTTGTGTCAACACCACTCTCACCAATTTTTTTAAGTAACCTGAAATATTTCTGTTCTCAATAAAGCCTGTTTTTGATACCCATGTTCTGTCTCCGTTTTTTTCTATCAGTATGTTAAACCATCATCAATATAAAACAGACTATAAAGACTTGTAGTAATTATTGAATTTAAACATCAATCTCAGGACAAACTCCTACCTCAACTCAATCTCACTGCTAGGGAGTGGATTCTCACTTCAGACCAGGAGCCCAGCTAGTGGGCAAGCCACACAAATGATGGCATGACCAATGGATCTGGGATGTCCTTGCCTGTTTGTCCATTATGTCTCATTTCTGCCAAGGAGTGTACAGGGTGACGACAGTAAGAATCAAGATTATGGGCAGGCAGAAAGAGGCTGGTGGAGGATCAAAGAGATCAGAGAGGTGTGAAAAGGGAGAAAAGAGGGGGAAAGGAAGAGAGTGTGTGTGTGTAAGACTGCAATGACAATGAAGAAAGAGGGCCAGCAGAGGTCCTACTCAGAGCAGGTAGCAACAAGTGCGGGACAAAGGAAGATGGAAGAAAATAGCAGACATCACCTGACTATCACAGCCACCAGTCTCAATCCTCAGATGGTCCTTGGCAAAGCTGATGAGGTCATCCCTCCACTGCACTTACATCCCAAGGCATATGGAGGGCATTTGATAGGCAGCGTGTGAATAACGACCAATTTGGAGGAATAATGATTTCAGAGAAGAGGAGTGGTTGCCAGTCTTGCATAATGCCAATTCTGAATAATAACCTGGTCTTGGTACTTGACCACATCAATATATATGTACCGGGTGAAATTTAACTTGTATAATGGTTGGAAAGAGAAAAACTCTCGATGATGAGATGGATTGACAGTGACCGTGACAATGGGCTCACACATACAACATTTGCAAAGGTGGCATAGGGCATGGCAGCGTTTTGTCCTGGTGTACATGCCCACTGATATGAGTCCAAACCTGTTCAATGGCACCTAACAACACTAGTTTTAATTGCTTCCTTTCAACTGAATCTCCATCAATCACAATGAAACATCAAATCAATCCATTATATTTTTTTCTGAGTTTTCTTATTAATTTTAGCTTTTGTGTTTATGCTTCTTACTTTGAGTATACTAAATCTATCACCTTGCTCATTTCTTTCCTCACGAAATAATATTCATGCATTGAAAGAGAAAGTTCTTGCAGAAGTAACGTGTTGTAGGCACTGAACGTTTTACCGTGAACACGAGACATGGGCATTATACAATTTAGTGTGGCCAAAGAGAACTGGCCAAAAATTTTAGTGAAGTTTGACAAAATGTCTTAAGTGCTAAGATAGTACTTAAGGAGAACATGTAATTAGATCCCTTACTGGAGATGGTCCTCATGTTTCTGCCTTATGGGCCACTCACCATGCCAGATACACTCCACATCGCGAAGAGCAGTAGTTTTAAAGTAAACCAAACTGCAAGTCCTATATATCCAAACCTTTGATGAACATTATAAAACATTTCCATCATTCTCTGACAGTTATTTGTACTGTGGAGGATTGCATGTTGCTGCGATACCGGAGATGAAGCCCCAGCATTAAAACCCTGGTCGACATGTTTCAGTGGTTCTCCCAGGTGAAAGTAGACACAGCAGAAGCATCTGGTGATCTCCTGAGAAGCACTTGGCAGTGGGAAGCAGTGAAACATGCTCGGATATAGTCCCTGAAGATGAGCGAGACCTGAAGGCTGGAACCAGCTCTAAATATGATTAAAGAAAAGCTGCCACCTCAAAGTACAGTTGACTTCATGGCCTTCATAAGATGAGTCAACCTTGGGCCCTTCCTTTGCTGGTGTGGCAACACTCAAACGGAGAATTAACAGCTGTGGAAACTCATTAGTAATGAGCATGCAGAATATAGGGAGTGTGATCAAGAGGAAGTCAGAAAATGATGATGATTATCATACGCCTAAACTGCCCTTGACTTAAATACTCAATATGCCTGCAGAATGCTGTATGCCAAACTGTCCGTGTGTATATGGGGACATGCTGCTGTTGTTGTGAAGTGCCGGTTAGCTGGTTCAGACTCATAGCTACCTTACGTACACCAGAGTGAAGCACCAAGCCGTCCTCACAGCTGTTCTTATGTTGCAGCCACTGTGTCAGTGCATCCTGTCAAAGGTCTTCCTCTTTTTCGCTGCCCTGATCCTTTACTAAGCATGATGATCTTCCTCAGGGATGGCTCTCTCCTGACATGTCCAGAGTACGTGAGATGTATTCCATGGAAAACAGAAGACGGTCTCAGTCGCTCATCTATGATCACCTTGAACCTCAGAAAAATCAACCCCCCTCTTCACAGCATGGTTGATTTCAACTGCTCCACTTCTGAGGGCTCGCTTGTTTGATGGCATTCTGTTTGCTTAATTCAAGAAAATTAAAGGTAAATGCTGATCTCTACTGGGAAGTTTTCAAAGGAAAGATGGCGGGTGGGATAATGCTCTGAAACTTCGGGGAACAATAGCCCATCAATTTTTAAAGCACACGAGAGATATGCTGTGTATTCCAGACAGGCTTACTTAGGATTATTCCCCATCCAGGGCCATAGAGCAAATTCTCTAGGCTATCAGGGGAAGCTCTCCCTCAGCATGTGACTGGGGTTTTATTTGTGTGTGTGTGTGTGTTTTTTTTATTAATAGGGGCTCTTACAGTTCTTATAACAATCCATAAATCAATTGTATCAAACTCATTTGTACACATGTTGCCATCATCATTCTCAAAACAATTTCTTTCTGCTTGAGTCCTTGGTAGTAGTTCCTCGTTTTTCTTTTCCTCCCCCACCCTCCTACCTTCCTGGACCGCGCATCATAGCTGAATTTCAATTGATCTTATTGAATGGAATTTAGCAAATAAAATGAATCTAGGACTTTTTTTAATATTGTGGCAGAATAATAACATATAATTAATAATCCACCCCAGCTTTACCATTCTCAGGTTTACTTCAGTATTTCCTTAATAACATAGAAAAAGTTATTAAATAAATTTTTTTTAAAGAACTACACAAAACATTATGATTTTTTAAAAAAGACTCCAGGTACCATGCTGTTTTGACCACTGTGGCTGTGTAGTAGGTGCTAAAGTCGGGTAAAGTAAGGATTTTGTCCTTGAGGAGTTCTCTGCTTATTCTCGGTTTCTTCCCTCTCCATATGAAGTTGGTAACCGGTTTTTTCTATTCTTTGAAGAAAGATGCTGGGATTTGGATTGGGATAGCATTGAACTTATATAGTTCCATGGGTAGAATTGACATTTTTACAATATTGAGTCTGCTAAGCCACGAGCATGGGATCTCCTATTTGTTGAGGTCACCCTTGGTTTGTTTTACTAGTGTTTTGTAGTTTTCCTCATACAGATCTTTTGTTTTTTGAGTCAGGTGTATCCCTAGATATTTCAATTTATGTTTGGCTATTGTGAAGGGTACCCCTTTTTGGTCCCCTCTTCTGTGTCGTTGCCCGATGTGTATAGTAGTGCAATAGATTTCTGTTTGTTGATCTTGTAACCTGCTACTCTGCCATATTCCTCTATTACTTCCAGTACTCCTTTCATGGATCTTTTAGGATTTTTCATATATAAAATCATATCATCTGCGAATAATGATAGTTTCACTTATTCCTTCCCCTGATGAATACCGTTGATATCCTTTCTTTGCCTTATATTGTTAGCTAGGACCTCCAGCATGATGTTAAATAGGAGTGGGGACAAGGGACATCCTTGTCTAGTCCCAATTTTCAGAAGAATTGATCTCATCTTTTTCCCAAAGACTACCACATTGGCTGTTGGTTTTTCATATAAAGCTTGCATTATATTGAGGAATTTTTCCTTCCATTCCTATCTTCTTGAGCATCTTAAACATGAATTGGTGTTGCTTGTTGTCAAATGCTTTAACACATCAGCCTGTGAGATCACAGGCATCAAAGGGATCAGGTATAAGGCATCAAGGACCAAAAAAAAAAAAAATCATAGCATTGTGATTGAAGGGGAGTGAGGCATGGAGACCCAGGGTCCATCTATGGTAAATTGTACATGAGCCAGTCAGGGTGCAGTGTAGCAATGATGAAATATACAATTTCCCTCTAGTTCTTGAATGCTTCCTCGCTCCCACTATCATGATCCCAATTCTACCTTACACATCCGGCTAGACCGGAGGATGTACATTGGACAGATAAAAACTGGAAATACAGGGAATCCAGGATAGATGAACCCCTCAGGACCAGTGGTGAGAGTGGTGATATCAGGAGGGTGGAAGGAAGGTGAAGGAGAAAGGGGGAACAGATTATAAGGATCTACATATAACCTTCTCCCTGGGGGATAGACAGTGGAGAAGTGAGGGAGGGTGACACCAGATGGTGTAAGATATGAAAAATAATAAAAATTTATAAATTATCAAGGGTTCATGAGGGAGGGGAGAACAGGGAGGGAGGGAAAAATGAGGAGCTGATCCAAGGGCTCAAGTAGAAAGCAGGTGTTTTG
Source organism: Tenrec ecaudatus (assembly GCF_050624435.1). NCBI lineage: Eukaryota > Metazoa > Chordata > Mammalia > Afrosoricida > Tenrecidae > Tenrec > Tenrec ecaudatus. The sequence goes on along the minus strand of NC_134546.1, from coordinate 26,298,036 downwards.
AGAATGATGATTGCAACATATGTACAAATGTGCTTGAAACAATTAATGTATGTATGGATTGTGATAAGAGTTGTATGAACCCCCCATAAAATTATTTTTTTAAGGCTCCAGGTAGGGTAAAATTGGGGAGAGGAGAGGAGGAAGGGGGAACCGATTGCAATGATTGACACATAATCACCCCCTGCCCCCAAGGGGACAAACAACAGAAACAGTTGGGAGAGACAGCGGTCAGTGTAAGATATGAAAATAATAATAATTTATAATTTATCAAGGGGTCACAAGGGGGAGGGGGGAGGAGAAAAAGAGGACTTGATGTCAAAGGCTCAATAGATAGTAAATGTGTAGAAAATGATGATGGCAACATATGTACAAATATGCATCATACAATTGATGCATAGATTGCTATAAGAGCTGTAAGAGTCCCAAATAAAATGATATTTTAAAAGAAAAATTTGAAGTTGTCAAAAACAAAACAAAAATGTTGAGGATCAATATTCTAGATGTTAGTGCACTAAAATCCACTGATATTAGCCTTATTGAATTAGATAATCATGGTCTACTATTTTAGCAATGGGAATCATTATCATTTTCAAAAATAACATCCCAAGGTCTATATTAAATAAACGCAAAGCTATCAGTCACAGGCCATTATCCATATGCCTACAAGACACAAACAACTAACTGTTTGCTATGAAGTAATTTCTTTACCCCTCATGCCAGCAGAGAAGACCGATTCATATAACTATTACTCAACTGTACACACCAACTATTGATCCAGAGACAAAGAAACTGATGGTTTTACCAACTCTGACAGTAAGAGATTGATCAAACATGCAATCAAAGTGCATTGATAATTAATAGCTATTAGAAAGTGAAAGTTGGAAACATGGAAGGGCCAGTAGTTGGATAGACTTGGATAGACATAATGATAGGACAGACTTGGTGGGAAAAAATGAGAGCTGGTGATATAAATTATACTCAGATATTACATGATAGAGTTTTGAAAACACAATAACTTATTCATTGAAAATAACCATTTTTGATAATATGAGCAGTGAATACACTCGTGTATCTTTCTGGGTAAAATGTACAGGAGTCAAATTCATTACATATGTGAGTAAAGGTTATATAGACACTCAAAATTCGTAGTCAGAACAAAACAAGAGGCTGACTGCTAAGCAGAACACCAGTTGCTCATGTGTAAAATCAAGCTGCAGAAAATTAAGACAAGTACACAATACTTAACCCTATAATGTTTTAATTTCATGAAAAATATTCTTTACTTTCATAGTTATCAATATATATATATTAATAGATAAGTTTAATTAAATGTTACAAAAACATTGCACTCGGCGTTATAGGCCTAAAGTATGCCATTGAGGTTACACCACCAAAATATAGATACCATCTCAAAATAGAGTTGATGTATTGGACACTGATAACCAGATGCCTCCCAGGATGACATCAAGGACATCATATATACAGAAAGCAAAATTCATAAAAGAATAAGAAAGAAAAATAAAGCCAAAATGAATGTCAGAAGGGACTCTGAAAATTGTTCATGAACATAGAATACCTAAAGCAAGTTGAAGAAATGAAGTAAAGTGGTTAACTAGAAGATTTCAAAGGAAACTAGAGGAGACAAAGTAAAACATTATGCAACGTCTTGGAGTTAGAAAATAAAAAAGGGAGAACACACTCGGCATTTCTCATGATGAAACAAATGAATACAAATCCATGCCTCAAGTTAAAATATTCAAGGATCCTATGGGTAAACTATTGAATATTTAAAAATAACAAAGCACCAAAAAAGTTGGAAGTATTATACAGTTGTAAGAGGTGGCATATGATCAAGAACCAATGGTATTGAGGGTAGAAGGTTAAGCTGCATGGAAATCACTGAGGAAAAAACAAGTCTCAGAAATTAACAGGTTATCAATTGAAATGATTCAACAAACAATGCTGGAAGTGGTCACTCTTCTAAACCAAGAAATTTCAAAAGCACTAACTTAGCCAACTGACTGAAAGAAACCCATATTTGTGGTTATTCTAAAGAAAGTTAATCTAATAGGATGTGGAGATTACTGAGTAATATTATTAATATTGAGCAATAAAGTTAGACTAAAGGTAATTCAATAATTATTGAAACAGCAGCACCCTGCCAGAGAACTGTCAGTAAGCAAAGCTGTGTCTTGACACACTATGGGGAAAACAACATTATTGCTGATCTCAGATGCTTGTAAACAGAAAGCAGAAAGCAGGGACTATCAGAATGAGGTTTGCCTGTCTTTTATTTAATAGTCAAAAGCTTTCAACTGTGTAGATTACAACAAATTATGGAAAACATTGGGAAGAATGGAAATTAAAAAATACTTAATTGTGTTCATGAGAAATCTGTATGTAATCATGAGGTAGCTACTCAAATGACACGCATGTTTTAAAGAATCAGGAAATGTTTACATCATGGTGTATCCTTTTCCAAGTATTAATAACTCTGTACAATGACCAAATAATACAAGAAACTGAACTATGTGAAAACGAAGGATGCTCTCAAAATCGCAAGACAACTCATCAACCATCTACAATATGCAGATGACACAACCTTATTTGCTGGAAGCAAAGAAAAACTGCATTCTTCTGTTTGGATTATACCTCAATATGAAGAAAAGAAAAATCCTCACCACTGGAGTGATTGTGATAGATGGGGAAATGATGGAAGTTGTCAAACGCTTTATATTTATTGACGCTATTGAAGCAGCAGTCAGAGGACAAGTTGCACTGGACAAAGGTGATGTACAAGATCTCTTAAAAATGTTGAAAAGCAAGGGTGTTACTCTGAGAACTAACTGTACCTGATCCAAGCCATAGGACTTTCCGTTGCTTCATATGCTTGTGAAAATTTGGCATCGATTAAGAAAACACAAAGGAGAATGGATACATGTGAAGTATGGTACTGGCAAAGACCACTGAAAGTACCATGGACTGGCAAAAGGACAAACAAATCTGTATTGGAAAAAGTACTACTAGAATGCTCCTTAGAGATAGAGAAAGACGTCGTGCTTGGTAAAGGAGAGGGCAGTAGAAATGAGGAAGATTCTGGATAAGATGGATTGACACAGTGGCTCCACAGTGGGTCCAAACATAACGGTAATTGTAAGCATGACACAGAAACATACATTGGGCTGCTTTCAGTCAGAACCAATTTGATGGTACCTAACCATAACGCCACCTTTGGACATGTAGTGAGGTAGATCAGTCTCAGGAGAAGGGTTTTCCATTTTGTCAGTGAAAAAGAGGAAGACTTTCAATGAGATGGTTTAAACCTCTGGCTGCAAAAATGGGATCAACTTATAGTAATGATGGCCCAGGATAAGGCAGTGACGCATGCTGTTGCTGATAAATTCACTAATGTTTGGGAGTCAACTAGATGGTGTCTAAAACAACATAAGACATTTAAAGAATGTTGTTGAATATGTTCTTTTGCTTTTTCAGACCGCGTGCAATTTTTTCCACATAGACCTTTATTCAAGCAGATATATTACCATTATTTTACTACTCAGTGGTATGACTATTTTAATAATATGAATTAATTTGAACATCTATCTTATTGATTAAGGCCCAGAGATACAATTAATACTGCATATTTTTCTACCATGCACATATTAGTTTCATATTTAATGTTTTTCTGCCAAACTTACCTCCCATGATGGTATTTATTTTAGGAGCTTAAATCTATATTTCCATAATTAATCTTTGTACATTTTCTTTTGTCTGGCTTTTTTTCTCCAACTTTTGTTTTCTTCAGTAGATAGAAGTAGTATAATCAATTATAAAATACCAAGATATGTACTATGCCTCAAATCATGCATATGCACACACACATTGTTGATAAGAGATCGAATAGACAAAAGCAGTGATAATAAAAATAATAGTGAAAATATTTATCTCTTCCTTGAAATTCTAGCCTTTGAAATATTATTTGTAATATTAATGCTTTGGCTTAATACGTTTTAGTTTTCAGAAACATTTCATTTTTTTCCTATTTTTCTGCTCTCAGATGATTACCAGAAGCCAAATGCTATTATTCCATCTCATAATATGAAATCAAAGCTGCATCATAAAATGCTAACTTAGGCAAAGTGACACACGGTGGTAGAATCAGAGCTAAGACCCAACTCCTGACACCCAAACTACTCATTCAGTATTCTATGGCATAACACTTCATGACATGTATGCTCAGTATTGATAAGATCAATCCATTGACTAATTGTAAATTCATAGTTAAATGGAAATAACATTCACTGCTAGCTCAAATGTTATATGATCAATCGAGAGACAATAGAGTACCTTTGATCACGATAGCTTTTAAGCAAAGCACTTTTGAAACATATACAAAAATCTGTAGATGTAAATTCAGAAATTTCATGTGACCTTGCTTTGTATGAACCTTAAAGCACTTCACATGCCTTAGCAAAATTTTCATATTTAATAAAAGGTAACCATCCCTTAAATAAAGCCAAATGAGCCACTTCAAAACACTATACAGAAGTCTGAAATCAGCGACTTCAATGTTTGCTGTGTTCTTTTGTGGCTTTCTAATAGGAGAACTATAAATTTGGACTTACATTGAAATCAGAGCCTTTAAAGTGGCCATTTACTTTTTAAAGATTTTCTATAGCATACCAACTGCTGAATCAAGACATTTTCCATTGGTATTCACTTTAATAAACTACCAAGCAGGCACATTTATTTTAAAGTTCAGGTTTAATTAAAAGATAAGACTAGAGTGACAGATTGGCAAAGGGAAGAAGGATGTTCAGTTTTTTTGGTTGTTTATTATTTCAGAACAGGTGCTTTCATTTTTAACTAATGTCCATGAATATCAAATCAAAAGGCAGCACTTTATACAGGTTTATAACCTCTGCCTTACTACTGGCTTCTTCTCAAAGATTATTACGCATTGACATTCAACTGAGTTGAAATTAAGTAGAAGCCTTTGCTGTACAGCTGAAATGTGCCAAGGAATATTGTCATCGAGTTTATTTTGAATTGAAATGCATTTATTCCCTTATTTATTCAGCAACATTTGCTGAAAGCATACCATGTGGTTGTTCTTTTTAATTAGCATTGAGTTGATTCCAACTTCTGGATATTCCAAGTGTGTAAAGCAGGGCTGCTTCATAGGATTTTCTTTAGGAATCACTTTATTTGAGGCTCTTACAACTCTTATAACAATCCATATCAAGCACATTTGTATATATGTTGCAATCATCATTTTCTTTTTTTAATTTAAACTCTTTAAAAAATCATTTTATTGGGGGCTCATACAACTCTTATTACAGTCCATACATGCATCCATGTGTCAAGCACATTTGTACATTTGTTGCCATCATCATTCTCAAAATATTTGCTCACCACTTAAACCCTTGGTATCAGCTCCTCATTTTCCCTCTCCCTCACCCCTTCCCCTCCTTCATGAGCCCTTGATAATTTATAAATTATTATTTTGTCATATCTTACACTGTTCAAAGTCTCCATTCACCCACTTTTCTGTCATCCATCCCCCATGGAGGAGGTTATGTGTAGATCCTTATAATTGGTTCCCCCTGTCCACCCCACCCTCCCTCCATTCACACTACTGGTCCTGAGGAGATCACCTGCCCTGGATTCCCTGTTCCTATCTGTACCAGTTCCTATCTGTACCAGTGTACATTCCCTGGTTTAGCCGGATTTGTAAGGTAAAACTGGGATCATGAGAGGGGTGGGGGAGGGGATGAGGGTGGGGTGGGAGGAAGCATGTAAGGTCAAAACCTTAATTAAATGCTTCATAGGGTTTTTAAGACTTTGACCTTTCCAGCAAAAAGATCCTAGACTTTACTTCTTAGGTGGCTCTTGGTGGGTTTGAACAGCCAACTTCTCAGTGAATATTTTAACAAGTAACCATTAAGCCATTAGAGACTTCTGCATTTTAGATGTTGGTGGCTAAGTAGTGGACAAACAAATAAACAACAACATTCTTCCTCACCAGGGACTCTTTACTCCAGTTAAAGCAATGTCATTCTGAATCTAGTGTCATCATGTGATTCTAACTCATAGCAACTATATAGGACAGGGGGCCCACTCCTGAGTATTTTCTGAGGCTGTAAATGTTTACAGGAGCAGAAAACCTCATCTTTCTTCCACAGAACAGCTGGCCAGTTCAAATTGCTGACCTAGTGGCTACTAGCCCAATACATAAGACCTACTATGCCACCAGAAATCCTTCAACTCAAGTAATATAAAGCTACCGGTACATATAATATTTAGAACATTAGGAATGATCCTTGGAGACATGAGCATATTTTCAAGGATTTTGCTTGGACAGTCATTACTCATCTGAAATGTCTATGAGTACTGGCCTTTAGGGTTTAGATTACAAAGAACCTGTGCAGGTGTAGGAGGAATAAAAAGAAAATGTAAGCATTATGTAGTTTCAAGATTTTCTTTAGAAAAATTAAGAGAAACCCACTTACCTTTATATGATTCTCCCAGAATTCCCTATCCCCTGAGCTTCATGCTTTTAGGGACTACTGACGTTCCTCATGGCTTTGCCGTTTCGAAGAGTTTACAGGAGATGAGGAAGGAAGGAAAAGGTGAAAGAACCAAAGATGTACTTCAGGGCCCACATGCTCCATGAGGTGTGATTGCAACAAAATATACTGAATTTCAATACTAATATTGGGTTCAAAGTACTTTAAGAAATGTACCTCTCAAAGTAGTTTTATTTAATTTGAATTTATGAAATCATGATGGGAAAAATCCTAAGAGGCCACATGCTTACCAATTTACTTATTTAAATGTCAAAATATAGATAAAATACCACTTACCAAAAGGGTTTTCATAACTATAATGCACTTAATCTTTAATACAAACTTATGAGATCGATATTATTTTATCATCAGCAACTCTACATAAGAATTTCAAACCTGACTGAATGATCTACTTAAGTTGATACTATAATCAATACCCATCTTACAACTTAAACCCAGGTGTAGCAGCTTCATATTTCACAAGATTTCCATTAAACCATACATCTTTCAATGAACTATTCAAGAAGTTCCTTTTAGATTTTTTTAAAGGTGTTTCTTTTTAAAAATTGGAATATTATAAATGTGGTCCTATTCATGTCATATTTGGAACCTTTTTGGTGCTGAAACATTATAATTTGAAATAATTTTAGAAAATATTTAAACATCAGCTGAAATAAATAACTAAAGGTAGCATACCTATACTTGGGCAAAATTATACCGTATTAATCCTTAGACATCAGAAGTGCTCTTGCTGATGATTTCAGTGCCATGAAGCACACGTAAAGATTTCCGGGCTTCATGTGACCCTTGCGGTTAGCTGTCTGGAATCACCAGGGCCAGCAACAGGGTCTGGGCTCATTGTGCCTCCCAGCACCAGTCTCCTGGTTGGAAACTACAGACATATGTTGGTGGGTGCAGGAAGGTCAGCTTCCATTTAAGAAGGAAAGGAGGATGTAAGGGTAGATTTAAGAGCACGGGCTTCAAAATTAAATAAGAGCATCAGCAATGTGAGAGTTGAATTTTTAATTATTCTCTCTTGTCTGCAAATTTCTCATATAAGAATAATATCAATAATACAACAACAAAGACACAAAAGACCTCATTGCTATTAAGTCCATTACAACCCTCCACAACACTATAGGATTTCAATAGACCTGAAATCCTTACAGGAGCAAATCTTCTCACCTTTCCCCGGGAGTTATTGTGAATTAACAAGCTCATGCTAACCCAACAGCAGTACCAGGGCTCTTCTCATAGCAATAATAATAACAATAATACACAAATCATTCCATTGTTATGACTACAGAAAATAGAAAGCAGCACTACAGGCATAGACATGGGCTGTGATTTGTAAGGTCAGCAGCTCAAACCTCCAGCTGCTTCCCAGAAGAAAGAGGAGGCTTTCTACCCTGAGTTATAGTCTCAGAAACCCACAGGCACAGTTGTACTCTGACCTATAGGGTCAGCTATAAATCGGCAGTGAGTTTTTATAGAAGATATAAAGCTGTGAACAGGAAAGAAATTAATTACAGTCACTATGAAAACTATTATTGTTACATAACATCCCCTTCCCTCATTCATATATATATATATATATATATATATATATCCTTATTAAAGTGTCTGCTCCTTTTCGGATTTAAATAAGATCCCCTATAATCTGTATTTACAATCACTTAAAGAGCAATGTTTTATTTTTAAAATATACTTGGACTACTTCCTAAATAACTTGAATTTTACCATCATGTTTAATCATTAAGTCAAATTGGAGAAGATGGCCTCTGCCACAGATGAATTTATGTTTGACATTAACTGTAGTACCAAGTTCACTTTCTATGATTTGGGTCTTCTAAAATCTAGGAAAAGTGATTCATTAAATAAACTTTTCACTTTAGCAAAATCCATTCAGTAACTTTTCCCCTATAAAGTTAAAAGGTTTCTTTGAAAGAAAATTGAGAAGGAATTTATGGCAAATGTCTCTGGATAAGAAACTCAGATTAAAACAATAGATAATCTGTGATTTAAAAAAAATGACAGGATTGCTGTTGAAATGCCTGCATCTACTATTGAATCTTTAAAAAGGAGAAGGCATATTATTAAATTGTAGCTCAGGGAAGGGCAGAGATAATTATGCCTTAGGTTCTGTTGCATTCTGGTAATCTAAATGAATGTAAGAATAGCAATTTAAGAGAAACTCTAATGGCCATCCAAACTCAACATCCATTTATTCTCCCTTTTAACTGTCACATGCCTTATACAAGCATTTGGCAGGTGCTAAGTTACTATAAAGCCATGATTAAATTATCTAACAGGTACCTGAAGTATTGACAGTCTATTGGATAAAGTGTAAGACATGCACTTTAATCATTTCTGACACAGACACCATATTCTCCAAAAGAAAAATCAAAGTAGGAAAAAACATCCCATATGATTAGTGTAGAAAAATGGGCGTAGATAAAATGACCCTATGGGGTTCAAATGTTTCAAGATTGTGTTTGATCTCCACATATCTCAATCCTTCCCTTATAATTTCAGGAAGGCCCACAGAATTTCAGTTTACCCCGGGTCTTTATACCCTATTTCTAGTAACAAGAAATTTATCTGATTGCCTCATTCATTAAAAAAAATTTTTTTTTAAGCTGCTACTGTGAAGTCTAGTCCAGTTCAGAGAAATTCTACAGGGAAGAGTAGTAATCCATTGGGTTTCTAATACATTTTCACAAAAGTAGACTTCCATGTCTTCCATTCGCTATAGAGCTAGTGGGTTTGAACTCTCAATCTTTGTTTCTGTCCTAGGTTTCATATACCCCCAAACAGAAAAGCATATAATGCAGCTCAAAACGGTTACCTCCATTGACATAACACCTCTGAGATACATTATATTATGAGCACAGAAAAAAATGAAGAAAACATAACGTGGTAGTTATAAAATCGTAGGTCAATTTGAGGATTAAGTATGAAGGGGTACAGTCTACTCTGTCAATAGGGTGATAGCAAATGAGGCCTCTGTGTGGGCATGGTCTTCTCCTGACCATTCTGGGAACTGCTGTATTTTCTCCCTGGAGACAGGGAAACACTTCTTTCGGCTCTGTTCACTCCCTGGGAGACACCGCAGCTGACAAGACACATGGAACTACACTAGCGCCCTGAGCTGGAGAAGCCACATGGACCTACCCTGTCACAACCAGACCTTTGAAGCTTTAGAAGCCACGTACAGACCTCTGCCAGCGCTGAGATACTTACAACACCACTGGATCCAAAGAATTTCTACCCACTGGCCTGTGATCATCCTGCAGTCAGCATCATTGCATGTGTTTCATGAGTCTGAAGAGAACTTTATAGATTGGTATCAGATATATGGGATAATATCAGATTTATGGGCTTGGACGGGACTAGGTTGGAATGCTTTCTTAATGTACAATTACCCTTTATGTGAAACTCTCTCTTGTACACATATGCGTGTCCATGAATTTGTTTCTCTAGTCTACCCAGACTAGCACACAATACAAACCAAAATTACAGAAAATATTGGAAATCAGATCAGATCCAGCGTGCATCACGGCAAAGATCGACTGACAAAGTGACAACTGTTCAGCTCAGATTTATGCCTCTTATCTTCTCCACTGCTGTCTCTCAAGCGCTCTGGAGAGAGGGCACTTTCCTCCCTTCCCTCAGTTTTAGATAGGGGGAGCTCTCCGGATGCTTCTTTGCTAAGCAGTTCCACTTATGAATCTTGGGTTCCTACTGTCATCCATCACCTTCCACACACCAGATTCTCACATATTAGGCTCTAATAAATGGCTCTTTGAATTTGAGTTGTATGAATTCCAAACCTGCAGTGGCTGATGATGGTGTGTTTCTTTCATGTGGACTTGAGTTGACATCTCACTTAGACCACAGCTTGTTAGGAGAAAATCCTTTAAGACTCCAGATCAATTTTATCTGATCGCTGGACACCATCTAAATTATTTGGCATGTTTGGCTATAACACCCGTATCTTCTGCGTTCCCTTCCTGAGGGGGAGTATCGAGCAGCGCAATGATGTAAGAACTAATTAATTTGGAGCTAGGATTTAGTGTGAGCCCAAAACCCATTCCTGGATCTTTGCTTTTTTTTTTTTTTCTACTTGCTCTAACTTGGGATTTAATACATAGGTCATATTATTCTATAGTTCAATCACAACTAACAGAGTTGTACAATTGCTTCCATAATCAGTCTCCAAACTTTCTTTTCTTTCCTGGCCTTCTTGACATCATCTCACTCTTATCCTCTCTCCCCCCCAAACTCTTGTTCTATTTACTTTCCCTATAGGCTCAATGTCCCTGGGTTTCATTTACTGGAAAACAGAAAAACAAATAACACAGCATAAGGAGGGTGACGCCCAATGGTGATGTACCTCTGAGATACACCCTACTATGAACAAGTATAAGCAAAATATAACAGAATGACTGTCGCATAATTTCTAGAATAATATTTATCTAATACAGCATACAGGGCATCGATGTAACAAGGCCTTGTTTATGTGCCTTTGTAAAATATCAATTGTATATATGCTGATGTTTTTATTTCTGGGTTTTCTGTCCTGGCTCTTTGGACAGCTATGGCTGAATAGTAGGTTTTGAGGACAGGTAATGTAAGACCACCTGGTTTGTTTTTCTTGAGAATTTTTTTTGTCTATCTTTGGCTTTTTCCCTTTCCATATGAAGTTGATTATCAGTTTTATTCATTTATTTTAATAATGAATGTTGGAATTTGGATCAGCATTGCATTGAATGTATAGATTGTTTTGGGTAATGTTGACATTTCAAAATATTGAGTCTTCTGATCCATGAATACGGGATATACTTCCATGTGCATAGATTCCTTTTGGCTTCTTATAGTAATGTTCTGTAGTATTCTTCATACAGATCGTTTGTTTTTTGGTTAGGTTTATTTCTAGCTATTTCAGCTTTTCCATGGCTATTGTGAATGGTAGTGATTTCTTGATATCTTTTCTGTATTCCCATCTGTGATAGGTACTTTTATTATGCCAATCTGGCCAATAGGAACATGTGGGATTGATCAGGTCACAGTTTGCTTGGAGAGCAAACAGATAAATGCTCAACGTGGCCTGCCCCCTCTCTCTTGCTTTCTGGAGAATGAACCAGCGTGTGGCTGCTTTAGCTAGTTCTCTGCCTCAACTTACGAGCTACATTACCTGTGGGACAAGCCACCCCATAGATCCTGGTGCTGGAGCTTGAGGTTCCTTCTAGATCTGCTTCACCATGCTGCTGGTGTGTACATCCTTGAGCTTGAGACAGGTGGATCCTGTTGCCTTGAATTGCTTGAATTCGCTAAGCTTCTGAGCTGCTGCCTGTTGGTCAACCGCCCACCTGTTTACTGCTTGTGGGCAGACTCTGTCTGCATTGCCTGAGGGAAGGCTCATCCATCTGCTTCCTTGACCTTGGACCCAGCAACCCTTGGGAGTTGAAGGGCTTCCTGTATATTAACTATTCCACAGAAGTGAGTTGGACTGAGCCCTTTGTATTGCTGTGTGAACTAATTAGCTGTTATATTCCTTTGAGCTGTAAACCTATATCTATGTAATTATAAGTTTTCTGGTTTTGTTTCTCTAGAGAACACTGCTTAACACACCATCACTGGTATATAGGAATCTGATTGATCCCCCCTTGTTAATCTTATATCCTGCTACTCTACTGAAGTCTATTGTTTCCAGCAATCAGATTATGGACCCCTTAGGATTCTCAATATATAAAATTGTATCATCTGCAAATAGTGAGTTTTCCTTATTCTTTACCCAACTGTACACCCTTGCTATCTGGCTATTGTCTTACTGTATTGGCAAGAACTTCCAGCACAATGCTGGATAAAAGGGAAAAGGGGGAATCTTTGTCATCTTCACTTACTCAGTGGGAAGGTTTCAGCTTTTCTCTATTGAGTAATATTGGCTATTGTTTTTTCATAAATGACTTTAATTATATTGAGGATTTTCCCTTCTAATCCTATCTTCCTGAAAATCTTTATTAGGAATGGGTGTTGGATGTCGTCAAATATGCTTTGTGCATCAATTGATATGTTCATATGGTTCTTATTCTTTTTTAAATTTTGGTTGCTGTTAAAGTGATAGATAATGTTAATTATTTTCTAATGATGAACCATCCCTGCATCCCTGGTATGAATCCCACTTAGTTAAGATGTTCTATTTTTTGTAATTTTTTGTTAGATTCTATTAGCCAAGATCTCCCTGAGTATTTCTGCATCTATAATCATGAGAGATATTGGTCTGTAGTTTTCTATCCTTGTGGGATCTTTGCCCTGTCTTGGTATCAGGGTTATGCTGGTTTTATTGAATGTGTTTGGGGATTTGCTATCCCTCTCTATGTTCTGAAGAGGTTGTGTAGAATTGGTGTCAGCTCTTCTCTGAACGTGTGGTAGAATTCCCCTGTGAAGCCATCTGGACTGGGGCCTTTTTCAGTTGAGAGGTTCTGGACGACCTTGTCTATTTCTTCTTTTGCTAGGAGCTGGATCAAGTTCTTAATGTCCATATGTATCAATTTGGGGAGAGAGTGATTTTCCAGGCATCTGCCAATGCCCTCAAATTATTGAATTGTTGGAATACAGTCCTTTGTAGCACTGCATAATTAACTCATTTGGTTCTGTGGTGACCTCTTCTGTTTCTTCCCTTATTCTGCATATTGATGTCTGCTCTTTCTTTTACTTTGTTAAGTATGCTAGTGGTTTGTCCATTTTGTTGATCCTTTCATAGAACAAACTTATTGCTCTGCTGATTTTTTCCGTTCTCCTTCTGTGTTCCTGTTCATTTATCTCTGCTCTAATTTCTATTATTTCCTTTCTTTTGCTGTTGGAAGGATTATGCCGTTGACTCTGTTCCAGCTACGGGAGTTGCTTAGTTAAGGTACTGACCATAATTCTCACCTCTTTCTTCATGCATGCATTTCTTGCAATAAAGTGACTTCTGATCATTGCCTTTGCTGTGTCCCATAGGTTTTGGTATATTGTATTGACCTCATTGATTTCTAGGAATTTCCAATTTTCCTGTCAAATTTTGGCTGATACTATTCTTTTTTGAGAAGAGTGTTATTGAGTCTCCAAGTGTTTGTCTTTGTTTTCTTGTTCTTTCTATTGCCAGCTTTATGACACTGTTGTAAGAGAACCTCTATGTGCTTGAATTTTCTCAAGCTTGCCTTTTGTCCCAGCATGTGGTGTATTTTGAAGTATGAGTTGTGTGCATTTAAGAAGAATGTGACTGCTTTCACTATTGGTTGGAGAGCTCTGAAGATACCTATTAAATTGAGTGTTCAATTGTAGTGTTCCCTTCTTCAGTTTCTTTGTTGAGTTTCTTACCTGGTGATCTGTCTTTCTTTGAGAGAGGTGTATTGAAATCACCTACAATAATTGTTGATCCAGAGATTTCTCTTTTCACCTTTAAATACTTTGTTGACAAATTTCAAAGGACTTTCATTGGGCGCATATGTTTACTAGGTTTATGGGTTCTTGGTCTACTGAATCTTTGAGCATTGTATAATGCCCATTCTTCTCTCATTATGTCAGGTACTTTGAGGTCTATTTTGTCAAAGATTAGTAGTGCCACCCCCTGCTTACTTTTCACCACCCTTTGACTCTCTGTGTACATTTATCCGTGAGATTCAGATATGTCTCATGGAAGCAGCAGCTTCATGAATGTTTGTGAGCGGTGGTTATTGGTTTTTCTGCCCATAAAGAACTGGAAAGTGTTTTTGTTTTTTGTAATGCTGCCTTTATTTTTAAGAATTATCCAAGTGTTTCCTTGTTTGAGAAAACTTCAGTTTCTCCCTCTAATTTGATGGAGATCTGTTCTGGATAAAGGATTGTGGGTTTGTAATTATTGTCCTTCAATTTTTGGAATACATTGCTCCATTTCTTCTTTCATGAATGGTTTCTGAAGAGAGGTCTGAGTTTATTCTTATCTATTTACTTTTATGTGTAACAGCAATTTTCTTTCTAGCTGCTCTCATGATTCTCCCTTTTCCCTTGAAATTGGATAATTTGACTAATATATGTCTTGATGTGTTCTTTTGGAGGTTTAACATAATTAGTGTTCTCTCTGCTTCTTGAAAGGTTATTGTTTCTGCCTTCGTGCTATAGAGGAATTCCCAAGAATTCCCTTATTATTTTAACTGTAGGCTTATTTATTTCCCCTCCTCAAGGACCCCAATAACTCAAATATTGTTTTACTTTATGGAATCAGATTCTTTTGATTTTTTCTCTTCTTTGTGGAATTCTGCTGGGTATCTTCAAGAGTGTTGATTTGGTTTTCCAATTCTTCCATTGTATTGGTGAGATAATTCATCTTTTTCTTCATTTCTGCTACATCATCCCATATTTTCTGAATTTCCTTTCAATATGAGGAGTCTATTATCTCTATTTTTTCATCAGTTTTCAGGAAAGATCCCCTGATTTCTTGTACTTATGTGTTCTTTCTCTGGAAGTTCAAGGGCTGCTTCTTGTAAACTATTGATTTGAGATCATTTTCAGTTATTAACTTTTATTTTTCTAGATTTTTTATGGTAGTTTCTGGGGTTGGCTGTTGTTTGTGTCACATTTTGGTTGGGCTGAAGGAGGTATGTAGTCTTCTGGGATATGTAGTGAAGTGGGACTAGCTCTTTACGTTTGGGAAACATCAGATAGGTGCTGAAAATGTGTTGAATGTATTGTGCATAGATAAGGAGGGATTATTATTTCACTGAGTAGGGAAATTAGGGTACAGATGCTTGGAAGTAGGTTTTACATGGTGGTATTAATCATAGGAAGCCTTTCCATTAATTATAGTAATTTTTAATGAGCCAAAGAAGAGGATTATGGTTGATACAATTTTATTTGGTAAGTTAAAGAAGAGTATGTGTTGTTGAGGTGGAAGGAACAGATTCCTGAGTTTTGGATGTTTGGGATACGTGAGGGGTATATTGAATTTTTCAAAGTCTCTTCTGAACCCTGCATATTGGGTAGGGAGAGTGCAGTGCAGTCGCTCCATTATTGTGCAATCATTCAATTCATGATTCCTGCACAACACAGAACTATCCACTCCTTATGTGTGGTGGTAGGATAGATATGGGATAGTGTAGTGGATGCCCCAAGGAAGAGGAGACATCCAATCAGAGGATGATCTTGCTCAGCCCCTGTTCCAGTTCCACTGGCTACCTAGCCAGCATCAACAGGGCAAGCTTCTAAGAAAGCCAGAGATTCCAGGTTATGTTTCCAAGTTATGGGATTAGGTATTTTGTGTTTCCTTTCTCAAAACAAAACAAAACAAAAAAACCCAGATCTAATAACCTCCTGGGTCCCACTGTGCTGTGGGTTCTAGTCTCACCTCTTTCCCTCCAGTGTCAGGTGCCTCTCCAACTCTCTGGGGCTTTCTATCTGTAGATCCCAGTCACAGGGGCCACCACGGGGGGGACCTGGGCCTCAGCAAGGGATTATCCCCACTAGGGAACTCTACTCTGCAGGCCACTGTGGGGTTCAGCATGCAGGACCTCCAGGAGTCCATGTGGGCATCCATGAAATGCCAAGAGAGATAGGGTGTCCAGGTCCACATCCCCACACTGGTGAGCAATCTAAAGGGGAGAGAGGAGGTTGGTGAATGGGTTAAGAGCTACTGATACACAAACCAGGACTGGGTAGCCGCAGGTGGGTTCTGTGAAAAAGGGCTGAACTCATGAGGAGGGCAGTTGTGCTCTCCACAGGAATATTGACAAGAGACCTCTGGGGTATTGCAAAGTACAGTCTTTCACCCCAGCCCCACAACCTGGCCTTCTCACCTGCAAATCTGGCAATCACACAGTCGCCAGTTCCTGCGGGCAATCCTACGTGGGCACCATCTTCCCATAACTTCTGTGAAGTGTCAATCATTTTGTTTACAAACAACATATTTAACATATTCATTAACCTACCTTGTCTCCTTGTGCATATCATTCATCATTGGAAGCCTAATCCCATATCATTAGATTCTCATATTCTTTAGCCAACATATTCACTATTATCTAACTCAAGGTTTTGCCATTTCTATTGTACTCCCTTAACCTACTGTCTATATTAAGCAAAATGTCTTATAGCCACTGTCTCTCTAAATTATCCATTGCTTTCTTCTATGTGGAAATTTGTAGTTTCATTGAAAATATTACTTACACATTAGCCCTCTCACGGTCCTTGTTATTTTTATTTCAATAACACATTTTAACTAGATCTATAAGATAAGAAGACCTCAATGCCTCTTCTTTAAAAATTAAAAAGTAATAATAAATGATGTGTTATTAGACAGATCATCTGTATTATTTAAAGTCACCTACATTTTTACTGAGCACATATTCTTCCATTGAAAATTTTTGTACCTGGACCTTGCTATTTGTTATTATTAAGGGCCATTAAGTTGATTCTGACTCATAGCAATCCTGTGAACAATGCACTGAAACACTGCACAGTCCTGCACCATCCCCACAATTTTATATTATGTTTGAGCCAATTGTTCCAGCCATTGTGTTAATGCATCTAGTTGAGTATCTTCCTCTTTTGACCTGCCCCTCTTCCTTATCAAGCATGGGCTCCTTCTCCATGAACTGGTCTCTCCCAAGAACATGTCCAAATATGTGATACAAAGTCTCTCCATCCTTGTCTTTAGAGAGAATTCTACTGCACTTCTTCCAAAACAGATGTGTTCCTTTGGCAATCCTTGTGATATTCAATATTCTTCACCAGCAATGTAACGTTATTCAAAGGTACTAAATCATCTTTGGTCTTCCTTGTTCAGTGAACAATTTGAACAAGCATAGGAGGCAATTGAAAATACTGTGCATTGACTGAGACACTTCTTAATTCTCAAAGTCACCTTCTGGGCCTTCTTTCTCTCATTATTCTTGGCATGATTAAATAACTTAGTCTTATATCCTCGATGCCCTCTTTTTGTCCTCCCTTCTCATCTCAGGTATGCACACTTATTGTTAATTGCAAAATGGAATCTGTGTTAGTCCCAGTAGACTAGAGAAGCAAATCCAGAGAAACTCATATGTGTGTAAGAGAGAGTTTATATTAAAAAGTAATTTTATATTAAGAAAACCCCTTAGCTAGGTCCAGATTAAATCCATAAGTCTAAATTAACCCGTATGTCTGACTAGTCTATAAATTCTTCTTGAGACTCATGCAACACAATCAATGATGCCAAGTGCAGAAAGATCGCAGTTGTGTGGGTGAAAAATTTTGTGGATCCAGTGATGGTGGATGCATCTCCAGGGCTCTGGCTGCCATTAGCATGGCTCCATGTGGCTTCTCATCAGGAATGTGTAACAGAGAGAGAGTGGGCCCAGCCTCTAGGGAGCTATTTATCTCTCCCACCTTCAAATTAGGTCATCAAGGTGCAACTTGGTTGACAGGCTACTCCACCCCCTTACTCTTAATACCATCAAGTTGACAGGAGACTAAGTAACTACTATAGAATCTTTGACATTTTCTATAGGAATGCAGTTTCATGTTTCTCATCTTATTGACCTTACAAATCTTGTGACATATTCTATGTTTTAAATTCACCACTCCAGCATCATAAGACTCTATCTCTACCAATCTGTGGAATTCTTAGAGATTACCAACATGCCACTCTCCATGGTTTTCTTTGTTAATTTCACATATTTAGTTTCCATGTTTCATTCAGTAACTAGTTAATTAATTCGGTAATTTATTCCCATATATATTCAACACTCTTTCTCCTTTCTTTATCCACCCATCTTATTTATCTGTAAAAGCCTGATTATGGTTTTATCCTACTCTTTCTCTACTTACCCTTGAGTTTAACAGTCTCAGTAAGAGAAAAAAACTGATGAACTGACCAGAATTATTACAAAATAATGAATATTGAGTAGAATTAGTGTTGCTTTACACTTTTTACATTCCTCTTGTAAATCCATTTTTTTACTGTCCCAGGTAACTATTTTATACTTCAGCTGATAACTTTGATGGCCATTGCTTTGCAAAAATATGAATAAAATAAGAGAGTTGGAAAATGGTACTATAACCAAATTTACTACAAGGTCTTAAAGACTTGAATCCATAAAACACATCTTCTCTTGAGTTATGGTTTATCCATCAGATCTACTTGATCTTTTGTAACACGAATCTCTCCCGTGGATACTGTATCTCATTTTTACATTACTTAAATATGTGAATAGTAAAATCACCTCTGTCTCATGAATAAACAATTTTATTCTCTGTAATATCTATGACTCATGTACTGCTATGATGCTGGAAGGAGTGCCACTGGTATATAAAATGCCAGTAGGGTCTCCCATGATTAAGGGACTTCAATAAAGCTTCTAAACTAAGAATAAATTAGGGAGAAAGAAGAGACACTTCATGTCTGAAAAGATTTCCACAGAAAACCTAAGGAATAGTGGCATAATAGTATATGTTATATAGCCTCAATGTGGAGCCTCAGATTGTATTGTACCCAATATTCACCTGGAGAAGAATTTCTGTTTCAAAGGAGATTCAACCTTATTGACGCAGATGGTGAAAAGGTTTCAGGACCTCCATTAGCTGATAGAGCACAACTCAAGGTGTGAATAAGCGTCTGCACACATCTGTTAGTAATAATGACATTATTAATCATTCAAATCTACAAAGCATAAATCTGGGAAATGAGAAATCGTCCAAAGTTAAATTAAATGAACAAAGATCAATATCTCAGCTGCTATTATGCTGACATAGACCAGTATTGATTAGTTTGATAAGAAAGTTATATGGTTTACTATGCCAGGAATAGAAATCTCAACAGAAATAGTATTTCATTTTTCAACGTAAAGAACATTTAAAGAGCTCTATAGGGTTTCAGGCCACAAAATCGACCCTGCTCTCTGTGGTTGAGGGAAGATCCCATTCAGAGAAGGCAGAAGCATTCCTGGCCATGTTCTATTTACTGCTCTCCCTGACTGAGTGTTGAGTCAGCCCAAAGTGTGCTAGAGGATCCCAGGCTACACGTAAGTAGCTGTTCTTGGTGGCTGAGGGGATCTTCTGCCTAAACAGTATTAGAGGCTCATGGACCACTACTCTGCCCTGCTCACCATGCTGAGGGCAAAGCCCCCACAAAAAGCACTAGAGGGTGACTGGCCACACATTCCTCATCACAAAACATGGCTGAACCGAAAGCCCACTCTAACAGTGCTTTAGGGATGCTGGCTACTGTTAGCTCTTTTGTTTGACTGTTTTTATGATTCCTTTCTTGAAATCCACAATGGAGTCAATATCATTGTCCTCATCTCACCCAGCCTCCTGCACACTATAACCATTGCATGATGATGTCATGAAGGCAATAGATAATCCCTGTCCACCCAAAGATGTAAGGAAAATGGACACAAACAAGTGACCAATGCACAGACCTAAAAGCCTGGGTGTGGGGGGGAAAAGCCATTAGAATCACAAAAAAGAAAAGAACATCTGTTTTGGTGCTTTCACCAGATGGAACAAAGATAGAAAGAGCTAAAATAAAAATAAACAAAATATTAGAAACCCTACAGAAGCAACAAAATAAAAACCTAGAAGGTTAATAATAATACATTAGAATTAAACAATGCTTTAAAAGAACAAAGCAGTAGAGTTGAACTATGGAAGCCAAATGGTGAATATGAAGACAAAACTTTTTAATCCAATCTACGTGCAATATAAGGAATAGAATAAGAGAGTCCAAAGAAAGCCTAAGTAAATGGGATGATAGCCTCAATTCTGGCTGACAACTCAGTACAAAGAAAACCTAAAAATTTACAATGGGATCAGTAAGTAGGCAATGTCATAGTAAAGAGAGAAAAGTTTGGAGTGGTCAGGGATTTAGTCCTGCTTGGATGCTCAATCAATTCTCATGAAAGCAGCAGTCAAGGAATCAAACAACACATGCATAAAGTAAATCTGCTGCCCAAGATATCTTTCCAGTGTTAAAAAGCAAGGAGTTTACATTGAGGATAAATGTACCCTTGATTTAAGCCATGGGATTTTCAATCGCTTCATAGACATATGAAAATTGGGCGTTGAATATTGAAAGTACCATTGACTGCGAAAAAAGCAAAAAAAAAATCAGTCTTGGAAGAAGTATATACAGAATGCCCCTTAGAGACAAAGACGATGAGACTTTTCACATACAAAATGTAATCAGTGGCTATGTGCAACTTGAACACAAAGGAATCAATAGGAAGATCTCAGGGCGAAAGATGAGGCTGTCTGTTCCTAAAAGATTTATAGTATCAGAAACCCTATAGATCTATTATACGTTGTCCTGTCAGTTAATGGTACTTAATGGGAGTGGATTTGATTGAGTTTTATGGGACGAGATGAAGAAGTTCACTACCATCAGCCCAAACAAGACCAGAGTACAATTGTGCACCAATTATCAATTACGTATCTGCAAGTTCAGGTTGAAGCTGAAAAAAATTAAGACTCCATGAGAGTCAAATTATGAACTTGAGCAGATCTCACCTTCAGGAGAACAATTGCAAGAAAATAATTGCTGCATTTAACAGTAATGACAAAAGACCAGATAAATTTGGGTAGGACATCAACAGCATCATACATGGAGAAAACACATTGCCGTTAAAAATACATGAAAAAAGAAAACACTAAAAAGAACTTAGCAGAGGCTCAGAACCTTGCTGCTAAATGAAAAGTTGGTAAAGTAAATTAAAGAAATATTGAAATAAAATAGTGGAACAGAAATTTTCCAAAGACCAATGAAAGCATTCTAATGAAATCTGCAAAAACTGGGTGTGAGAAAGTCAAAGAGGAAGAACAGGCTCAGCACTTCTCAAGCTGAAAAAAAATCAAGACTTGAGATATAGTATTGAAAGAATCTCTGGGTAAAATAATGAATTATTCAGAAAGAATTTTTTAAGACAGATAGAATGAATTTGCATAATCATTTTATCAAAAAGAATTAGTTGATGTCTAAATATTTCAGGAGCTAGCATATGTTTAATAACTTCAATTAATATTGAAGGAAGAAGTTCAAGCTACACTATAGGCATTAGCAAAAGGCAAGTCTCATGAAAATGATGAAATACCAATTGAAATGTTAAAGAACAACAACAAAAAAAACCCTAATACAGCACTAGAAATATTTACTAGGTTACAAAAAAATGGAAGATAATTATTTTGTCAACCAACTAGGAGAGGTTCATATTTATTCCTATTAAAAAGATGACACAATAAAATACAAAAATTACCAAACAATATCATTAATAAAACCTGTAAGTAAATGTTTAGTGTAGATAATTAAAAACCAGAGCGTAGATAGCCAGAGCGTAGATTTGGTACATAGCCAGATCTGGTACATAGCCAGAGCGTAGATTTCCAAGGTCAATTCAGAAGGGAAATCCTTGCTGACAACAACTGATCTTGACTAAAAATAAAGAATATCAGAAAGATGCTTATTTGTATTTTATTAACTATGCAAAAGCATTCAGCTAGGTGAAACAAAACAAACTAAGAATAACATTGGAAAGAATAGAAATTTTAAAGCACTTAATTATACCCATGCAGATCCTGAATATAGTCCAAAAGATAGCCATTTGAACAGAAAAGATGGAACAAATCATGCAAGGTGTGTATCAGGGTTATATGCTTTTACAATACTTATTGAATCTGTATGCTGAACAATAGTTTGAGAAGATGAATTATACTAAGTTGCAGGTGGCACTTGAACTGGAGAAGGCTCATTAACAACCTGTAAAAGGCAGATGACACAAGGAAAGGAAGACTTGAAGCATTACTTGGGAATACCAAAGGGTGGGTTACAATTCAATAAGGAGACAACAAAAACCTGTCAAGGAGACTGATTAAAACAGGGCTCGTAATGTTTGAACTTGTCTCAAGGGAGTATCATGTGATTTAGGTTAGATGTCGGTCACAGAAAATGATCATTCCAAGGACATATAGGGAAAGTGCAAGAGCTCAGATAAATCTTTACGAAACATTCTTTATGAGGATTTTTTTTCAGAATTTATAAGTTGACTCATTTCTTGTTTTTAAAGTTTAATCTTTCATTAACATTATAGTCTACAATGGTACTCATCACACGTACATTTTACAAGCACCTTCATCTTTCAAGAGGATGTCATTGTGTGCTCCTTGACTACCTAGAGTCCAAGGCTTACACAAATTCTTCATTTTTAATGATCTAGAGAGCTTTAAAGTTAACAACGTGTACAACACATCTCACAGATTGTGCCTTGTGAACCAGTCTTGTTCCTGCATACCCTGGTATGGGCAGGAGTAATTCAGTGTCACTCATACTTCATTTGTTAGAATCAGAAGCTTGTAGCAAATGTAGCTCGACTACAATTAAGATGTTGAAAGTTCCCTTTTGATTCCAGACCCTCTGAATTGAGCCAATGCATAATGCATGACAGTAACAATAAATGTTACGTACCAAAGAAGGGAGGGAGTGCGAAAGAGAATCATGATGCATCCTGGCTTTACTTACTAGGAGAATAGATGATCATTTCCTTATGTTCTGCAGCATTAATACACATAATTGAGCTCCATGAGTTATACACTTCCTATTCGTATTTTACATATTTAGTTACACATTTGAAAGGAACGTTTTATCACTTGGTAGGATCTGTACTCATTCACAACTAATTTCACCCGAGACAATATATCAATTAGAAGATGAATCTGGGGTAATCCCAAATTAAGGGAGCCTGACCGCCATTTTGACTGGGAACAACAGAATGGTATGAGTGAAAAGGCAGTGTTTGTTTTTGGCTTCAACCTTATTAAAAATGTGCCTTGGATGTCCCTTCTCCCTATGATGTTTGTGAGCTAGGACCGCTCAATCCATCAACCAAGGCAAAATCTGGTGAAAGCAGCCACCAACAGGACCATGAGATCGGCTTCAGGGACTCTGCCAAACAGTACACTACTCCAAAAGCTTCCGGGTGTGAAGTGTGATCAATTTTATTTCAGATTATTTTGTTTATTTCTTTTTTTCAGATGACACAATTGCTGAGCTAAAAATGAAGCCATTAGTGTTGCCTTTTCTGTTCCCAGATGAATTATTAATCTTTCTGTCAAGCCTAATCCTGACCCTCATTTTAATTCTGTTTCAGCAGCTGAAGCCTCTATTAGCTTCACTGCACTGGAATGCTGGGGCTCCCTGGACTGTAGTGTGCTGACAAAGTGTTTTGGGTTTTTTTGAGTACTTAGCAGAAAATCCCTATGCATTATTAACTCTGATTTTAATTTCAAATGCTGTTTTAAATGATCAGGTACTTAAAAACAAAGGTTCTGAGAAACTCCATGGACTGAAAGATGATTTCCAAATCCCACATATGTCCAAGTCATAAATTATAAGACAATATTCATGTTTTATATCATTAGAACACTCCTAGAACAATCAATGTGTTTTTGAAAGTGAAAAAAAAATTTTAAGACAGCTGGAAGCAGAAAAGCACATTGGCTCACATAGAAGCAATAAATGTCATTACTTCTGATTTGATCAGACAATTAAATATTAAGTCAATCATAAAAATAATTTTTTAAATCCTAGGAAACAAAAATCAATACAATGGAGTGAGATGACACCATACTTTTGGGATAGCTTCACTTAGCCTGCACATAATTGATGACAGTGCAATGGATTAAACCAATCAAATAAATTATCCTAAATCCTATTATTCTGTTACCACCAACAATATCAGGGTTGTAAAGTATGAAGAGCAGTGACATGTCAGGGAAAAATTGTTCTTCAGCATTGCTGAGTATATGAATCAATGAAATGCATTGTCTATGTCCTCACTGAAAATTAAAATAAATATGTTGTGGACTAGCACATATTTAGTTATAAATATTTCTTAGCTCCTTCTCTTTTAGTGAAAGAATATACTTTAATTCACAAGACAGGCATTTCAGTTCTGGATTATCCTAAAATCTGAGAACGTCTTCTTACAGTCATGTTTGTAGAACCATTACTACTACACTTTGCCATCACAGGGACCTTGTGAATATACATTATAAATAAAATTTCTCTTTAAAAAACCCCAGGAAAATCTACCTAATGCACTTAAAATTACCAGGAACCTCCACTTTGATCTTTGAATTCCAATCCCTTTTATTGTTCCCCTTATGAAATGACTTCTATACTTTTCTTATCATCAATCACATTTATTTACATGTGTTTTGGTATATTTTATTTTTAAAGCCATTTCCTCCTGAACATATTGATTAACTCACAATCTCTAACTCTGGGTTTCTGGTGTGGGAATTGTTGTGCATTGCCATTCAATGATCATTAGTGAACTAATTAAGCAAATATTTATTAAATTACCTCTAAACATTTTTCACTGTGATAGTTACTGGAATTTGAATGATGATTCAGACTCTATTGCTGTCTTTCAGCATCTTCCTCTCTAAAGGACATTACAGATAATTATATTAATAATATTATGGTAAATAAATAAATATAACAATATGGTAAAATAAATATCTTACCATAAATATGATAAAATAAAAAGAGGAGCTCACTTGATCAGTGCATATTTTTTGCTGCTTTTCGTTGTCTTCTTGTAGATTTCACCCCACATGGGCACATTAGAACCATAGGGTTTTCATTGCTAGGTCATTTCAGAAAATTGCTAGGCCCGTTTTGAGACACGTTGCTCAGTATATTTGGGTTTTCAACATTTTGGTTCGTGCTTA
Source organism: Tenrec ecaudatus (assembly GCF_050624435.1). NCBI lineage: Eukaryota > Metazoa > Chordata > Mammalia > Afrosoricida > Tenrecidae > Tenrec > Tenrec ecaudatus. Next base: position 26,272,747 of record NC_134546.1, on the reverse strand, counting down.
ATCATTTCTACCATGTACGTAGTCTACTACTCATACTAAAAGGTCAAGAAAAACATTCCAGAGAATATAGCATTATATATAAAATATTCTAAACATGGAAATGACCAAATAAAGGCAACAGACCACTAGAGGTAAGAAAAGCATGTTGTATTCCTAAGGGAATTACATATAGTTCAGAGTGAGAAGGGAAAGGAACATGTTTAGTGTAAAATGAAGCTGGAGCAAAAAACAGGACTGAACCAAGAAAACAAATATGTGTCATGTTAAAAATTGGAGTTTTACCCTTATTTAAAAACAATCTATTGATGGTGCTATGTAATTATTTGTGCATTTATTTTTTAATGTGGAAATGGATTTGTGCAGCACCAAAGATTCAAAGTAAATATTTGTAAAGTTATAAGACTGAAAATATAGTAATATGAACATAAACATAGGCAACATATGGTGTGACTGAATTAATCCAAGTGTTAATAAATATGAAGATTTGGGGGAAATGTAAGAAAAAACGTGGAGTTGTAGAATCAATAAAATTATGAAAAATATTTATGAAAATATTTCTCTCATGAAAGAGAGAAGTTGAGGCTCACCTTCAGTTTTATTGTTTAGCTGAGTACAATGTTTCAATACTATACATTGAGGTTTCAGTTGTGTACAGCACAACTTTGCTTGCTGAAGGTGAGGAGGACTTGAAGCACTTGCTGATGAAAATCAAGGAGTGCAGACTTCAACGTGTTTTACAACTCAGGGTAAAGAAAACCCACATCTTGACAACTTGACTAATAGGGAACATCGGGATAATCAGAACAAAAATTGAGGTTGTTAAGGACTTCATTTTGCTGGGATTCATAATCAATACTTATGAAAGCAACGGTCAAGAGATTAGAGAATCCATCGCATTGGGAAAACTTCCACACAAGCCCTCTTTGAGTGTTCAAAAGAAAGGATGTCATTTTGATAACTAAGGTATGCCTGACTCAAACCATGGTATTTTCAATGGTTTGATGGTGTTTTTCTCAGGTGCCATTCAGTTAGATCCAACCCCCGGGGACACAATGCACAACAGAACAAACCACTGCCCGGTCCCGCGTGCTCCTCACAGTTACTTCTGTCCTTGAGCGCCTTGTGGCAGGTTCTGTATTAATTCCTTGTACTATCTCCTTGAGGTCCCTCCTATATTTTGCGGCTCCTCTTCTTAACCAAGCATGGCGTCCTTCTCCACAGACTGGTCCCTCCTGATCACATGCTCAAAGTAGCTCAAACGAAGTCGTACCATCCTTTCCTCTAAAGAACACACTGGGTCAACTCCTCCAAGATGGCCATTTTTGCAGTCCATGGCATTTTCAATATTCTTCCACAGCACCATGCAAATGCATTGATTCTTCTCCATTCTTCCTTAGCCAATGTCCAACTTTCCCATGCCTAGGAGGTAATTGAAAATTGCCATGGTTTTGAGTCAGGCCAACCTTCGTCCTCACAGTAAACTCCCTGATAGAGGTCCTCTGATAAACTCCCTTTATTGGGGTCTTGGCCAGCCAAAATCTCTATCAAATGCAAAGCTTCCTTTGATCTCATGACTTCTACTTCCATGAGAATTGATTGTAGCTTCAAGCAAGGGGAAATCCTTGACAACTTCAAACTTTTCTTTATTTATCGTGATGCTACTTATTCTGATGTCCATTTGTAAAAATTTTAGTCATCTTTAAATTGAGTTTGATGTATGATGTTCTTGGTGTCACCACAAAATTTGCCTGGTCTTTGGTTATCAGTGTCCGATGTGTCATTCTGAAATTGATCAAACATGTAATAAAGATGCATTTATAATTACTCAGAATGAAATACACAAGTTGTAACTACAAGGAAGACTCAATGTTGGCAAAATATGGTGCCATAACAAATGGAAATGAAGCCAGAGATTGCATGATAGAATTTTGCAATTGATCAATTTCAGAATGAAAAAGTTGGTAGACTTCTCCCATCGCTTCTTCATCAGATTTACTGTTTGATTTGCATATTTGAATATGAGTTAACTAGTGTTCTTTTCAAACATGAAAATATTATCCTATCACAGACAGCATTATATTTCAATTCAGATCTTAAAATGTTAGTTTTTATGAAGGAGAGTAATGCTCATGCCAAATGCATTGACTGTGGGATTAAACAGTTTAGTATATATAATATATACCATTATAATAGTACATATCAATACCTGGACAGATATTAGCTTAGGATCTACAAGGTTGGTAGTGGATCAGGCAATTAATACTCTCCATATTCCATAAATAAAGATATATTCAAGTCTAAAATCAGTACAATAAGGCATTTTAGAGATGTGAAACCATCTAGTTTTTGAGAAATTCAATCTTTTCACTAACAAAAAAGTCACACAGATAGTAACTAGATGACTTAGGATTTGAAGTTTGAATTTGTCAGACTCCACAAATAACCTAGGTCTGATATGAAATAATTATCAATATCATAACCTCTGGCATTATATTTCCCATAATATTTTCTGCTATTTACCCAGTAATTTTGTACATGTTAGTTTTCAGACCCTATAACCAACTTCTTAATTAGACAAAACAAATAATATTACACTTATTTCACTGGAAAACTGGAATATTAGAAAATTTTTGAACCTCAGAAAATTTGCTCAGTCGTAAGTAGGAAAATTGACATTTTCTCTAGGTAGTGGTTCTTAATCTTCCTAATGCCATGACCCTTTAGTATAGTTCCTCATGTTGTGGTGACCCCCAACCATAAAATTATTTCCATTGCTACTTCATACGTGTAATTTTTATACTGTTATGAATCAGGCACCCCCTGTGAAAGAGTCGTTCCACTGCCAAAGGGGCCATGACCCACAGGATGAGAACCGCTGCTCTAAGACGTCGTTCTTATCCCGTTTTTGTCATGACATTGACAGTTAAGCTTTGTAGGTGAAAGTGTTAACTCTAAAGACTCAACATATGGCATTAGCTTTGAATCTCAACAAAATCAGACTTCCTAGTATAGCTTCTACTTTTAATCACATCAAATGCATTTGGAAGCTGAACGAGTAAAGAAGACCTAAGGAAAAGTAAGGCTTTTGAAATATGATTTAGGCAAAGATTTAATATATGGTGAAACTCCAGAACAAACAAATTTGTGTGGGAAGAAGTATAGCTAGAATGTTCCTTAGAATACAAGCAGGGCAAAATTTTATCTCGCATATTTTGTTATCAGGAGAGATGTGTCCTGGAAACGGATGTGACACAGTTGGATGGCTGCAACACTAAGCTCAAACATAGCAACCATTCTGAGAATGGCACAGGACCAAGCAATAGGATCACTCTGTTGAAGACATGGCTGCTATGAATTGGCATCAACTTGATAGCCCCTAACAGCCACAAGCTTATTCTCCCTAATAAATCTACAGGGAGACCCTATGCTGGTCAGCTGACATCTTGGAGACACGGAAACAAAGCTCACTAAACTTTCATTCTCTATAATCGTCAATGAGGTTTATGACAGGGGCACTTACGTTTGGGGCTACTGTGCCTTTCAGCTTAAATTTGTGTATGTGTATTATGAGGAAAAAGTCATTTCCATTTACTTAATATACATATGTGTGTGTTCTTGTACCACTCGGTAAAATACTATCCTTGGTATCTTTGCCCCAAACACTGGTCATGTAGGAGGATGCTTTAAGAAGTTTGTTGGAAATATCTTTATCTTTTAATTCCATGAGTTTTAATTTTCCACCAACTTTTAAAAGGCCTTTCATATGGGTGACCCTATGTTGATTTCTCTATTCTGCTTAAAAATGAATATAGAGCCTTCTATATTCATTGCCATCAAGTTGACTCTGGCACATAAAGGTCCTATAGAACATTGTAGAATTGTTTCTGTGATCTTTACTGTTGACTAACGGAGCAGCGGGTGGATTCGAGTCTCTGACTGCTCAGTCAGCAGCCGGGCACTTCACAACTGAACCAGCTGGGCTCCTGATGGTCTTAAAGCCATGTAGTTCATGCCCTTTCCATTTTCTCTTCTCTTTCAAAGTTAAATTTGCATATGCCAGAACATTTTATCTTTCATAAAAAAGTTCAGCTTTCCAATTTCTACAAAACCAAAAATACAAAACCTTTGAGACATCAGATGAATGAGCAGTTTATCACTCGATTTAGTTCTTTTAAAAAATGGTCCGCAACTTTTTATATTTTGCAGTTACAGATGCCACATCTGTTTTTTTACCCCAAAATATACTCCAAAGTATGCAAAAATGTAAACAGAGATCTCTGATTTCTCCAAGATCCTGTCATCCACTGATAGACATTATGTTAGTCATGTGTTTTCTTAGATGTCCTTTCGCAGGTTGAGGTAGATCTCATTGATTCCTAGGTGGCTGAGAGAATTTATTATAAAGGCATATTAAATTTTGTGAAAATTTCCTTACATTGAATAAGGTTACTTTTTCAATCAAATTTTAAAAATATCAAATATGCTAAACTATATTGACTTATATTGGAATATTAAGACATTCATTTAATTCTGGACTAAATTTCACTTGGCAATGATGAAATATTTTCTTTTAAAATATTTTATTGGATTTAATAAGCTAATTTTTAAAAGAATTTCTGTGTCTCTGTGGTAGTTACATAATCTGGTGTCAATTTGGTACCTGAGAGGATTAAGAGTGATGGGGTGGAACCCAGTTTGTCAATCAGGTCATAGCCAATGAGGCCTCTGTGTGAGCATGGCCTTTTCCTGAGAATTCTGGGAAATCTGGCATTTTCCTTCCTTGGAGGAAGGAGCCACACTCTCTCTCTGTTCACTCTCTGAGAGACAGTCTATTGACAAGACACATGGCTCTACACCCTGGGAGATGGAGAAGCCACATGGACCTACCCTGATGCAACCAGACCTCTGAAGCCAGACAAGACACATAGAGACCCCTGCCAGTGTTGAGATTCTCACAACGCCACTGGATCTAAAAGACTTTCCACCCACTGGCCTGTGATCTTCCTGCATTCTGCATCCTTGCATGTATTGCGTGAGCCTGAAGAGGACTTTATAGATTGATATTGGACATCTAGGCAAATATTAGATTTATGGACTTGATCTAGACCGACTTGATCTGGGCTGCACTAGAACATTTTCTCAATATTCAATTGCTCTTGTATAAATCTCTCTCTATACACATATGAGTGTCTATGAATTTGTTTCTCTAGTGTACCCAGACTAACAGTCTCTGTAAGACATATTGATCTATTATTATTTACTTTTCCACATTTTTAATATAAAAATATTTTAGCGTCTACAAACACAATGTTGGCTTCTTAGAATGACTCAGAGAGTATTGCTTTGTATTTAATTTTTTGGAAGAGTTTTTGTAGCACTGGTAGTATATTTCTTTGGCAGTTGAGCTGTTTCAACTTGGAATTTTAATTGTGGGGGTGTTTTCAAATAAAATTTATTTAATAGATGTATATTGGTTCTAGTCACCAATGGCTTTTTCAAGGAGCTTTGTGTTTTTGAACTAATTGTCAAATTCATTAAAATAAGGATATTCATAATATTTTCTTGTTTCTTCTTGATATCTATGTGGTATTTTTCCTTCAGTATTTTCCTGCTCAGTTTTTTCCTTTTTCTGTATCACCTTCAGTAGAGATTAGTGTATGTTATTTGCATTTTAAAAGGCAGCTTTTGACCTCCCCACCCCAAGCCAGTCCCAGGACTTTGGAGCTTGCCTCAAGGGGAGTCCCTCTGGGATATGGGGGTAAAGTAAATTATATGACCCTTTGCTGGGCATGCCTACACAGTAGGGTATGCTGGGCCCTCTAGAGTTTCCCGTGTGGGCTCAAATAAATTTTTTTCCCTTTTGATTAAAAAAATAAAATAAGACAGCTTTTGATTTATTTACTTTTATCTTCTGTTGCTTTTATTTTGACGTTCATTTATATATGTTTCTCCTCATTATTTCCTGCCCCTTCATCATTTTAATTTTCTTTTCTTTTCTTTGGGTAGTTTCTTACAGTCAAACGCTGACCCATCTGTCCTCCTGCTCCTTCTTCAATAACATCATGGTTTCCATAGTATTTGTCAAATTAACCCCCAATTCCAGGATCTCTTTCTCATGAAAGGTTAGAATAAAATGAGTTTCTCATGAAAGGTTAGAGAAAATTAAAACATTAAAATGCTATTGAAAAACAGATGCAGGATGCTATAATTGTCATCTCTTCTAACCCCGGAGCAGTCTCTGAGCGAAGCCTGTTACAGCTGCTCTGATAATTTCCATTCTCAAACCACTGAGACGTCCTAAAGGTTCTAACTGTGCCTAGGACGGCTTCACCACTAACAGCAGATTGTATGAAGAAGAATTTGACCCTGATGTAATCTGATTCATTGTTCATATATTTATCCAACAACAAGAGCTCATGTGTTCATTGAAGTGGAATCATAGAGAGAGAAAAGAAAAATAGTTTCAGACTTTTTTGAGTCCTCCTTGAAATCAATTAGCCTTTCGACTACAGACAATCGATAATCTCACCTGGGCCTGTTCCCTAAATTAAGCATAAATATATTAAGTTAGATGATATTTAACTTGCTTTTTAGCTACAAATCCTATAATTCTCTTAACTACAATCACAGGTATTCAATAAGAATGAGCAGTTACAAATGAATAATACACATTTCTATATTTAATTTACCAGAAAATTCAACCAAGAGTGTACAGAGTTCACATGCATCAAAACCCATCTGTTTCATGAACTTTCTTCTTTTAATAACATTAGATGGTGTATTTAAATGTTACACTAAGAGAACTAATGTTGATCACTATTATTAACTGAAACCCCTAAGTTATTAAATTTCTTTAATTTTTTTGTCTAATGCAGTAGTTCTCAAACTCTGGGTCACAACCCCTTTGGGGTGTCAAAGGATCCTTTCACAGGGGTTGCCCAATTCATAACAGTAGCAAAATTACAGTTATGAAGTAGCAATGGAAATAATTTTATGGTTGGGAAGTCACCACAACATGAGGAACTTTATTAAAGGGTCGCAGCATCAGCAAGGTTAAGAGCCACTGGTCTAAAACTTCTTCACCGTTCCAGGATCCCTTCCAGATTGGTATTGTTGGCCAAAACTGATTAATGACATCACCACATGACAGAACAGGATTGCTTCATAGAGTTTCCTTAGCTGTAATTTATTTTGGAAGTAGATTACCCAGTCTTCTCCCATATTGGTAGTGGGTGAGTTTAGCTAACAGCCTTCAGGTTACCAATCCAGTGCTTAACAACTGTACCACTAGAATGGACTCACATTATATTTAATTGTCATGTCTCTTAGGTTCTTCTTGGCTGTAATATTTTCTAGACATTTTTCTTGATTTTTCATGCCTTGAAAATTTGGGGAGGAGCAACATAGTGTGGGAATTCCTTTTATTTCCCTCTGATGTTACACCGAGGCTGTGAGGTTGTGGGAGGGAAATCATTTGAGTAAAGGATCACTGATCTTTTTACCATCTACTCTTTAATTGCCTTTTCCAGTTATCATACTGTTGGAAGGATCCCAGTTGTAGCCTTTGCAGACTGCTTTCTTTCACTTAGCAACGGCCATTTTGGTTTCCTCCGTGAATTTTGAAACCTCATAGTAAATTTCTATTCATTGTTGAATAAAATTGCTCTGCATGGCTGCATCCCACTTGTTTACACATCGACCGATTAAATGTCACAATTGTTTCCAATGTTTACCAATAATGACTAAATGGCTCTAAACATGTGTGCACGTCTTGTGTAGTTTTATACTCATTTGATAAATAAAATTGGTGGAGTATATGCTAAGACTATTATGCTGAACTATATGCTAAAACTTTTGTAAGAAATCCTAGACCTGTCTTCCATCTCAGTCGTGTACTTTTGAACTTCCACTCTTAATGAATTATAGTTTCTGTTTCTCTTCATCTATACCAGCATTTGACCTTATCAATTTTCTAGACATTAATTATTGCAATAGGTGTTGAATGAGGCATATGGATTTAATTTTTAATTCCCCAATGAAAAACCAACACCCAAGAAAATAGCAGTCCAGAATTCAAACATATTGTATTTAAACAAATATATTACAAAAAGTCTTTAAAAGTGTCAAAGAAGGGAAATGCCAGTTTGCTTACTTTGATGCATCTGACCCCAGCCATGGTATTTTAAATCACTTTTATAGGCATATGGAGTCTAGACAGTGATTAAACAAAATTGAAGAATTAATGCCTCTGGATTGTGTGAGAGGAGAATATGGAATATACTTTAGATTACTAGAGTGAACAAATTATTTTTGGAAGAAACAAAGTCTTAGAAGTGAGGATGAGACTTCATCTCAGGTGTTTTTTGAAATCTTAGCAGGAGGGACCAATCCTGCAGAAGTACCTGATACATGGGGTAGTGGAGGGTCAGAAAAAAAAAAGCCTCAAGGAAAGAGTTGGACACAGTGCTGATACCAAGGGACTCAAACACAATAGCTGGTGTGAAGGTGGCACAGGAATGAGGTAATTTCCATTCCATTGTATATCGGGTTGCAACGGATCTGATGAGTCTCAACAGTATCTGACAGCAACATCTTCTTCAAACCTTAAGGTATTGATGGTCTTACCTTGCACAGGTGCTGGATTTTGTCTAATGGGCCCTGATGCTGTTCGCCTCTCAGTGGTTCTTTTACTGGGAAATTGACTCCCAGAGCATGTTGCTCTAACATTTTGTACAGTGTCTTACCAGTTGTATAGTTTTACCTGATATGTTTTGTTGCTCTTTTGTTTTTAGTTGCCAAATTGTCTATTTCTTTTTTAAAATCATTTAATTGGGGGCTCCTACAACTCTTATCACAATCCAAAAATGCATCCATTGTGTCAAGCACATTTGTACATTTTTTACCATCATCATTCTCAAAACATTTGCTTTCTGCTTGAGCCCTTGGTATCAGCTTCTCATTTTTTCCCTCCCTCCCAACACCCCCTCCCTCATGAAACCTTTTTAATTTAGAAATTATTATTTTGTCACATCTTACACTGTCCGATGTCTCCCTTTACCCACTTTTCTCTTATATATCTCTCAGGGGTGGCGTGGGGGGTGGGTTATAAGTAGATCCTTGTATTCAGTTCCCCCTATTACCACACCTTCCAGCCTCCCTCCAGGTCTCACCACTCTTCACCACTGGTCTTGAGGGGTTCATCTGTCCTGAATTCCTTGTGTTTCTAGGTTCTATTTGTATATCCTCTGGTCTAGCCAGATTTGTAAAGTAGAATTGGGATAATGATAGTCGGGGGGGGCAGCATTTAGGAACTAGATGAAAGTTGTACGTTTTATCGTTGCTACATCGCACCCTGACAGGCTCATCTCCTCCCAGCAACTCTTCTGTAAGGGGATGTACAATTGCCTACAGATGGGCTTTCAGTCTCTACTCCACATTCCCCTTCATTCACAATGATATGATTTTTTGTTCTGATGATGTCTGATACTTGATCCCTTTGATACCTCATTATCGCAAAGGCTGGTATGCTTCTTCCATGTGAGCTTTGTTGCTTCTGAGCTAGATGGCCACTTGTTTACCTTCAAGCCTTTAATACCCCAGATACTATCTTTTGATAGCTGGACACCATCAGCTTTCTTCACCACATTTGCTTATACACCTGCTTTTTCTTCAGTGATTGTGTCGGGACGATGAGCATCATGGAATGCCAGTTTAATAGAACAAAGTGTTCTTGCATTGAGGGAGTACTTAAGTGGAAGCCCAAGGTCTATCTGCTACCTTAGTAATAAAGCTACAAATATATGCACATAGATCTATTTCCCCATCCTCATATATAAATATATTTACATATGTACATTAGTGTCTTTAGACCTCTATAAATGCCCTGTGCCTCCTAGTTCTTTCCTCTATTTCCCTTAACTTTCCTCTTGTCCCACTATCATGCTCAGCCTTCATTTGGGTTTCAGTATTTCCTCTACGTTACATTGCTCTTGATCAAGCCCTACCAGGCCATTTATACTCTCCTCACTACTGATTTTGGATCACTTGTTGTTCCCTTGCTATATTGTATATTTCATAATTGATTTATAATTCTGTAATGCCTCTTTAACTGTGAAATTGTATTTTTGTCTGATGCCTTATTTGTTTAAAATTTGGACAGTTATTCCCATAGTCTTATTTCTGTTAGTTGGTCATATTTTCTCATTTATTTATTTAAAATAATCTGTTTTGTGATATTTAATATATACTTTGTGTAGACAGTATATGTTTGCATCTTGTTTTTATCCACTTATCCACTTGATAGTATACTTATATTGAGTATTTACAGCATTCAATTCTATTAATATTAATATAATTTTGCTATCATGTTAGCCACTGCTTCTGTAATATTTTTGTATATATATAAATCTTTGCATACATATACATAACATTTTCCTCCTACTAAGTTTTCTAATTTCAATTAATCAAAATCATGTGTTCTTAGAAAATTCTTATACCTACATTCTCTGCATCTTTCTCTCTGTCATAGACAAATTTTTATCAACTGGATGTAACAGTGTCAAGGTAGCGGTAGAGTCCAACTTGATGACATCTCTTTCCAGGTATGGACTTTTATGAGAGACAGTTGAAGAAATTCTCTCTCTTTTCCTTGCCCTTTATTCATGACTGGGTGCTATATCTGATCTCTGGGGCTGGTGACCCATGTGGCCCACTGACCCTAGGAGCTGTCAGCATCTTCGCATGTTCTTATGAATGTAGGATCTATATGCCTCTGTATCCACCACCCACTTACCTGTGATCTCCCAACCTCCTGATTGGTCTTTCGGCTTCTTCAAATATGTGAGCCTGGAGGGCCTCCAGCTAGCCTCTGACCCATCCATTTGAGTTGGGATGGGAGGGGCCTCTTCCTTGAGATACATTTTTTTCCTGATATAAATTTCTCTTTTATGCATATGTTATGTCACTGGTTTAGTTGCTCTAGAAAACTCAATCTAATATGCTCTTTCTTCTGCTTGATATTTAAATTATGAAAACACATTGCTGTGGATTAAAATCTGAATTATAATGACCCTTTAGGACAGAGATAAATTTCCCCCTCAAGTTTTCCAAGGCTCTAAAAAAATAAATTGCAATATTTTTTGCCAGTGTAGCTGCTGAATTCCATGCCAACCTTTAGGAGCAGTCAAACATTTAACCATGGCATCACCAGGGCTCCTATTCCAATTACTCAAATGTTAAATAGCTTTCAATTTTCCCACATTTCTTGGTATTCTGATTTTGTCTTTGTAATGCAGTTTTGACATGGAGCCACTCTCTGGGTTATGAACATACAATATGCAGGCAATTCTCATATGCCTTTTAAGGATGGCTTTGAACTGATTGAAACTGATTTTATCATGTTCTATGACAGTGGTTCTCAACTTTCCTATTGCTGTGACCCTTTAAAACAGTTCCTCATGTGGTGGTGATACCCAACCATAAAATTATTTTCGTTGCTACTCCATCACGGTCATTTTGTTACTCTTATGAATTATAATGTAAATATCTGATGTGTAAGATGCATTTTCATTGTTAAAATTGAACATATTTAAAGCATAGTGATTATTCACAAAATATGTAGTTATATATTGTGAAACATTAATTTCTAATTACAAATAAATGAAATTTTGTCCTGAAACATGGTGTAGCATGGGTAACAGTCTTCACATGGGGTACTCGTACGTAGCTCTCTGCATGTGAGCGGAGCCACCTGACACAGCATCGGAAATATGTGTTTTCTGATAATCTTAGGAGACCCCTTGGAAAGGGTCGTTTGACCCCCTAAGGGGTTGTGACCCACAGGTTGAGAACTGCAGCTCTATGAGAAAATGAACGGATCTGAATTTTTAAAATTTGGATGATTAGTCCTGATAACCCCAAAAGGAAATATATGTATTTGTGTGTGTGTGTGTGTGTGTGTGTATGTGTAGACAAAACCCTGAAGGGTAATCTTAAACATGCAGAGTGAGTCCTTTCAAGAGCTGATTCCTGACATTGGATTATTGGCAGGAACTTCAAGAATTACACATATTCGCATGCAGTAGGTTATATCTTTGTACAGGGTATTAACATGTTTGAGTAGGAAACCAGCCTGGAGCACAAGGTAGCATTGTTCTGACTCAAAATCCATTTCATCTTTTAAGTTTGCCCCTTACTATGAAATCATTGAACCCAATCATCTATCTTACTATGTATACATATTAAATTATTAAAATTCTATAGTAAGATATAGCTTAGAAACTATGTCTACCTATGCCACCTGGTCTAAAATTCTTTAAGACATCTAGGAACTGATCTCATTAATAACCTGCAACTGCCTATATTTAAGTTCACTGATGCTTTGACTCTATCTATTGTACTGATAATCAAATAATCCACTTCTGTTAGTGTTTTTAATTTCTAATATTTCAGTTTGCTTCTTTCTTAGATTTTTCCTTTGCTTAGATCACCATCTGTTCTTGAATATTTTCTTTTTTTCCTATTATAGTCTTTACATATTAATCAAAATTATATTTAATCCTCTGAGCAGTCACTTTTATCTTTCTAATTGGTACACACTTTTCAGGTGTTGGAGTTGATATTTTTCCATCCTATGTGTTGTCTTCTCCCTTCTTGCTATTCTTTTAACTCTATGGCACATATGATTTTTAAATTCTAAAATGGACTCAGTTTTGTTTGCTTTTAATTAAAATTTTAAAAAATAAGTCATTTTATTGGGGGCTCTTACAGCTCTTATAAAAATTCATACATCTTAGTTCAACTTCTGCATCAACTCTAATCTCTTTCAGATTGATGTTCGCTTTCTCTTTTCAGATTGTGTGCTTCCTTGCGTCAGCATGCATTGTTGTTTGGGGGTTGAAAGCCAGACACGATGTATGAAGTAATAGGAACAAAGCAAAAAGACTTAGTATGATATTTTATATTAATCAGATTAGGAGCTAGGTGTTCTTAATGGTTTCTGCTGTAGCTGGAGATACCAGAAGAGAAATTTCAATTTCATTTTGTGGCCTAGTTTTGTTGCTGTTGTTAGACGTGTATACATAGAAATTGTTTTGTCTTTATTTTGTGCCCATATTTTGTTGTTGTTGACAAAATTTTTGTTCTGCCCCTGTAATTATACAGAGTCCTGTTGATGTCATGGTAGGATTGGGGAGGAGGCTTTGTTTTATAATCTTTTGTTGACATCTCAAGTCAATAAATAAGTCTGTCTTCCTGACTCAGGAGCTTGAAAAGACCTTCTTAATCTTATTATTTTTCTCCTTCTGTGAGATAGGAGATGCAGTAGGGATTTGAACTCAGCTAATTGTCCTTCCCCCAGGAAGGTCAGTCTCTGGGAGTTGGTTCCCTTGGGAAATAGATCCTTGTGATTAAGAATACAATGGACATATTTCAAAATATTTTCTTCTGTCCTCCCCTCTGCCTAAAATAAGAGAGGATTTACCTAGAATATGTATTTTGAATAATTTTTTGTTTGTTTTTCTTAGCATCTTTGTTTGGGTAGGGTAAGTTTCTGTATATAAAATTGATGAAAGTGGAAGGTCTCTCTAAAACAGGGATTTATTTAAAGGAAACCCAAGGAGATTTTTAAGGTAATCTGAACTCAAGCTTTGTAATTCATCAAATTTATGAATTACATGTTGCTTTCAACTTACAGAGCCAAGGGTATGTCCTCTAGGTAAGTTGATCCCAGTTATGATTTATTAAATATTCAACTATACCTGGTGGCAGTTAGTCCTATGTCCGAAATGCTCTGATAGATGTAAGAAAAGTTGTTAGCATCTATCACTGATCTTTTTACTATAGTTTTAAGCCTGTCTATCCTACTAAAAGATTTAATATTCATATTCACGTAAGTTGCCTCTCAATTAAGTATACATTTTCTTCAGCAGTACTACGAAAGTTTCCAAAGGTAGATATTAAAAAAAAAACCAATATGTGTAACAGTGTGGATTCTGGATGGAGGCCATTAATCTTCAGTGTAGATAGCTAAACACTTGATAGCTAACTAGCGCCGATTTCTTGAGAGATAAGATTTGAGAGACTAACCAATAGAAGGTATTCATAACATACATGGTGAAACAGAGCTATACATAAAGGAAACTATTTTTCTCAACGTCCTACCAAAATGTTACACTTGGGTTACAATTTGAATCTCTTCCAGTAACTGATCATTGCTTTGTGCTAGGATCTAAGACTGTCTTTATTCATCACTTTATTATTTTTCCAACTTTCCTCAAAACATATAAAAATAACTCTCCATGTAGTTTAAACTTATCATAAAGAAATCCTAACTTTAATTGAAATGTAGGGAATATAACATCAAAATGAATTTCCTCTCAAGTAACAACGAATCCATAAAATTATCATCCTGCTTAAGAAAGTCAGAGAAACAGCAGCGTTAGGCAATAAATGGAAACCCACTAGGTGGTGCTTTGAAATGAATAGGATGAGAAATCACACCGACAAGAATATTGCAACTCTTTCTGCAGCTTCATTAATATAATGAACACTATATTACTTCCCATTAAAACATTTTTATTATCATAGAACTTATTTGCATTAATGAAAATGATGACATTTTAAAACAAAAAGTTAGCTTTTCTCTTTTTTTGTGATAGGAGGAGCAGAGTTTGCATATAATATTCAGTATATATGTACACATATGCACCCACCCATGGTTCTTACCATCCTGAGAACTTTTTATTTTGATTACGAGATTAGTTTTCTCTCTCATTATGAGCAGCTCTCCACACACTTGACATTTTAGAAACCTTAAAATAATTGTGGAACATGGCTTTCATTTTTTTTAATTGTCTAAGCTGTATTACTACCACATTGGTCTAGCCAAGCTTTCTCTAAATTAGAGTTCCCAAAACTTTAAGTGGGAATGTTTGGTTATGTTACACTATGGTTTAAAATTTAAATGAACTGATGGGTAAGAACTTGGTTACTACCTAAAGGGCAGCAGTTTGCCTTTATCGGCCATCCCGGGGAGGGTGGGGGGGTGGTGGTGGTGGATGTAGCAATCTGCTAATATAAAGATAATAGCCTTGAAACTTGATTACTATGAGTATATCATCTACAGAATGTGAAGCAAAAGATAATTAAAACACTAAAACCAAAGACCCAGAAATAAAGATGCTCACAAGAATCACGAAAGTGTAAGAAAGATAATATTAGTCAGATAATATTAGTCAAAGGAATTTGTGAAGAGAAAAATGATTTGGACAACAATCGGAAAGGCTAGTTCAAACGAAAGAGCTTCCCAGATTTTCTGAGGCTCCATTCATTGCCCAATGTATTGCACTTGATTTCGCTTTTGGACTGTTCTATTCTGAAGTCATATTGGAGGCATTGGTTGCTGAGTGATAGACTGAGAACCTTCCATGTAGGAGACTTTGGTTCAGCTCCTGGCTAATGCACTGTATCAAAGGAAATCTGGAATATACCCCAAACTCACATGTAGCAGATCTAAAGAACTGACATATTCCCTTGGACGTAAGGCTGAACTGCCCTCATGTGACAGAAGCAGATGGCTGCTATCCCAAGATTATGGAGTTGGAGGTCTTGGCCTTTTTTGGTTCAGATGTCTTGTGTTGAGAGTCCCCATATACATATTATTTTATTGCTTTTTTGCATTATTATATATATTTGTCTGACAAGCATACTTCTGCTTTTGTGAATGAGTGTTATTTGAAGTTTTGTCCTATCACTAATCCCCATTGTTTGTATAAACAGTATGCAGTCACTTAAAAGTTTAATCTGTATAGTCAACAATTCATGTATTTCTATACAAGGCTTGCCTACAGTTATATAAATTACTGTTCTCAACAGTGTTTTAAATTCTATCCCATTGGCTTATTTAATGACACAATAAATAGAATTATTTTATGCCCCAGATGATTTATAATGTTCTTCACCATAAAATGAAAACGATGCCAGCAGACATACATAATCTATTAATATATGAACAGATTTGGGTCTCACGATTAATTCTTGACCAATCTAAGAACAATTGGTTCTTATGATATACCCTATTCCATATTCGCTCTAATGAAGAGATTGCTGATGATATGGATGCTGTAGCAAAGTGTGGTAAAGAAGTTCGCCTATGAGACTGAATACTGTCTGGGGTCTTAAAATCTCATCTTAAATAAGCAGCCATTTAAATGAGCTGTCAACTAAACCTACTCCAAAGAATACAACAGCCTGTGTGATCCAGGCTGGTAAAAATTAAAATCCAAATCCAAAGGAGGGAATGGCATCAGAGCTACATTATGAAAACCTACTTCCAGAAGATTATCGATGGCAGTAGAAGCCCAAAATTCATTTGAAGTATCCCCACGTGGATTGAGTCCCCTGTGAATGCTCTTTGACCATAGCCCAGCAGATGTGAAAGGCTTGCTATCCTACTGAGAGCATTGTGAAGTCAACTGGGGTAGATGTCAAGTAAAACCGCTCACTGCCATTAAGTCGATGTGGACTCCTAGACTTCCTGTAGCACCAGGTAGAAATGCCTCTGAGTTTCTGAGACTATAATTGTTGAAAGCTCCATCTTTCTTCTGCTGAGAAGCTCGTGGTTCTGAACTGCGGATCGCGTAGATCATATTCCAACTTATAATCACTATGCCACCAAGGTAGCTGTGTTTAGCTTAAAATGTAATGTCTTACCACTTGATCTCCCTTTTGACCCATTTTACAGTTTCAGGTTTTTAATATTTTCTGTTTTCATTGAGGGTTTTCTCTGTTTTGTCTAGTCATTATTGTTAGGTTTTGTTTCATTGTTTGCTTCCTGTTTGTGTTTTTTTAAATTATTTATGCATATCAAATCCATGGTAGGTAAATCTATAGAGGCAGTAACTGCTTAGCTGTATGGCAGGAGAGGTTTAAGGGGAAATAGGCAACTAACAATAATAAGTATGAAAAGAAAATAGTCTAAAATTGATTGAGGTGATGATTGCAAAACTGTTCTTAATATGATTGACTTGTTAAACTATAGAACATGTGACATATATGCCAATAAAACTATTTAAATACAAAGTAAACAAAAGGATGAACTCCCCCTATCCCCATACAAGGAGCTATCCCCCACCCCAAACTGGAATTGTGCAGGGCAAAGTGGAGCTTTCGTAGTACACAATTTTCCCACTAGGAGAACATCAAATAACTTTTTCTGAGTTAGTGCACCCAGTGGCATTGCCTGGGAATGTTCTCTCTGGTCACAGTGAATTTTTTTGTAAAAGCAGTTTCATTTAAACCTCATTTTTTGTGATGGCTGATTTAAGGAAATGGTATGCAGCTGTGAAAAATTGTTTCCTGCTCTGGAAAAATGCCACAGAAACTGTTGTGATGTTGACCACAGCTTACAAGGATAGCGCTGTGGGGAAAATTCAAGTGTCTGAGTGATTTTCTCATCTCAAAAAAAAGGTGAAATATGGATTGAAGACAAGCTTCATTCTGGAAAGCCTTCAACTTCTCAAACATACAAAAAAGTCAACTCAGTGCATTTGAAGTTCATTCCACCAGGTCAGACCATTATTCAAGCTTTCTCTTTAGAGGTTCAGAAAAAGATTGTGGAACAATATGTAACAAAAAGAACCTGATTTGTGGCAGACAGGGGACTGGTTTTGCCACCACGACAATGCACCTGCTTGTGCAGCATCTTAGTATGCCAGTTTTTGGCAAAAAAGTAGCATGTCTCGCTTGTCCTATGTACCTTACTCACCTGGTCTCACTCTATGAGATTTCTCTTTGTTTCCACGAATGCAGAGGGACATGAAAGGACAGGGATTTGATGACATAGAAGAGGTGACGAAAAATATGAGGGAGGTGCTGTCAGCTATCCAAACAAATGAGTTTAAAAACGTTTCCAAGAATGGAATCACAGATTTGACAAATGCATCAAGTGTAATGGAGCCCTCGTGGTGCAGGCGTGATGAGTTGGCGTGATGAGTTGGCTGCTAACCACAAGGCCACAGTCATTTGAAACCACCAGGCACTCTGGGAGAAAGAGGAGACTTTCTACTCCAATAAAGAGTTACAGTTTCCCAAACCCACAGGGGCAGTTCTACTCTGTCCTATGGGGTCATTATAAGTCAGAATCGGCTCCTTAGCATTGAGTTACACTGTGGCCACTTTCTAGTCCCTTCAAACACCATGTTTTCTACACCCAGCTCTAGTTGAATTTCCTACTGAATTTCCATTGTTTGAGCTTATTATTCTTCCTGCATCAGACGCTAACATTCTGCACCTTTATACTAAGAAGCTTCTTGCTATTTCTCCTTTCCCTCTCTTTCCCATGCTCACTGCTTCCATTCATTGCTCTAGTTCTAATTTCTGGATCTCTTCTTATCTCTCTCTTTCACTCAGTCTCTCCTTTCTCTCATGTTTTCTGTTTACTTGGATGGTCATCTCTAGATCCAGGCTCAAATGGTAGCCTTCCATAGCCTCCAAATAACATCAAATTTTCTTTCACCTTATAGAATTAAGTTGTTTTCTCTCATAAAACATAGTCACAGGTGTACCTTTAGATTTAGTTTTATAATTTCTCATTTAATATTAATGGAAAAATCCAAGACGTACACCCAGAATGCTCCTTAAAAATGATAGGGTGAATGTTTTCATCAATATTTTGGACATGTTATCAGGAGAGATAAGTCCTTAAGAAAGATACATCCTTGGTGAAGAAGGGAGTCAGTGAAAAAGAGGAAGACTAAATGAAATAGATTGAAACGGTGACCCCACACGGAGCTCAATAATTGTGAGGACGGTGCAGGATCAGGCTGTGTTTCCTTCGGCTCTTCATAGGACCACCGAATCAAAACGGACTAAATGGCCCAGAACAGCAATAAAAGCCACCTATGCCCCGAAAAAAGAGACTGAGAAAATAAAACAATCAAAGACAAAGGGATCATTTCAACATGAATTTACTCCAATAAATATTAAACTTTCGCATCTGATATATAAATCTCAACAGAGAGAAAAATACTCAAACTCCTATTATATCTATGGGTCCCCTTATTAACTTTAATTTTATTGTGAGTCAGTATATGATACTTTTGCCCTTATTTACTAAATGAGTAAGTTTGAAAATACATTAAATTCTGTCTCAATTCTTAAACTTTAAAGTGATTATGCTGAATAAGGATCACCAAATGCTATCTATAGATAAATTATTAACTACTCAATAATATAAAATATTATACTGCAATACAAATAATTCAATATATGTAATATTTACACTAATTATTTACAGTAATACTATATACTAAAATTTTTTGCTCTGGTTATTTTCTCTTTCTCTTATGTCCTCATTCATTTTATATTTTTAGGTAGTTTTTTGTGTGTATACATATTTATAACTTTGAATTTTAGCATGAAAGGATTAAAGACAAATGACTAAACTATTTAATTGTGTGATATGTCAATTATGTGCCAATAAAGCTGTTGAAAAGAAAGATTAAAAACAAGGTAAAGTTCTTCCTTCAAGTAATGTCGTGTCACAAAATGAAAGGGGCTCTGTAAAGACCTGGGAAAAAGAAAATGGAATCCCCCCATGTGCATTTGCAGCCCCTCATTTATGTTGTTGGGCGCCATCAAGTCTGCTGGGACCCAGAGCAACCCTGCGCCCAACCGAAGGAAATGCTGCTCAGTACTGCGCCTTCCTCACCATTGTTCCTATGTGGGAGCCCATTGACGCGGCCCTGCTGTCAGTCCACCTGGTCAGAGGCCTTCTTTTTCACCCACTTTATTAAGCATGATGTCCTGTTCCAGGGATTGGTCTCTCCTGACAACATATCCAAAGTACGTAAGATGAAGTGTTGTCATCCTGGCTTCTAAGGAGCACTCTAGCCTTACGTCTTCCGAGGTAGACCAGTTTGTCCTTTTAGTAGCCTTCTCCAAAACTGCCACACAAGGTAATCTTTTCCAACCAGTTGGCTTAAGAGCGGCCTTCCCATTCCCCGGCATACACGAGTAGGTGTTCCTGTGTTGCTTCATCGGCCTGCTGTTGCCAAAGCGTCCCTCGTGTACCATTTCCTCTTGGAGCATCTTTACTTGAACTTCTTTTCCATGACTTTCACTGTAATTTGTGCTATTTGCTTTCTCTCTTTTGGTGAGCTAAGTGATCTTTTCTTGTCTTTGGTCCTTGGTCCTATAACCTCTAGGATTCATTTAGATCTTTTACTTAGATCTTTTACTCATGTATCTCTTTATCTTGTCTGCCTAACTAGTCCTAATCCTTTCTTTATTATTCCGCTAACCTTCACTCATAGATTTGAGTGACAGCTGAAAGTGGAGCATGTGATAGAATTCTAGAAGTTGAAAATGGTATTTTTCCTTAATACTAATTCCCTAGGATGTAGGTCTACTTACATAATCTTTATTCTTCTTGTGTTACCGGATTAAAATAATTGTCTGGAACTTTTAGGAAAAAGAAGAGGCTATTGCTTATGAAAAATAAAACTTTATGATATAGGCATGAAGTTAAAGCTTATTTACTTCTGTACCAATCACTGGAAACAATTATTCCTGTATACTGTAGTGAGCTACTTCAGTGACTGTGGCTTATGCCGGGATTCTTTATGCTTTATTACCACATCATTAGTGCATGTACCAGTTCATTAGTCCTGACTGAAAAAATATTTACTCCCACCTCATTACTGCTCAAAATGTTTGGTAAACAAAATTAGATATTTGAGACTCTCCAGATCAGGTCACAAACCTTCCCAAACCAGGATTGCTGAGGAATAATCTTATAAATATTTCCTACATCAGTAACATCAATTACATTCTTCAAATTGTGCAACCATTCTTGATATCCCTTTCAAAGTATTCCATATTTTGAATCACAAACTTAAACTAAAAACCTGTTAACTAGACCATTTCTCTTTCTCCTTTCCTGGTAAACCCGGATAATCATCGTTTTCTATATATTTGATTATTTCCTGCAACAGGGCAAATACATTATTTGTCATTTTATGGCACTTAGTTCCCTCAGCGAGATGCTCTCAAGCTTCATCCTGAATGCCACAGCCACCAGCACTCTGTATCTCTTTATGGATGGAGAGTAATCATTTTATATCACATTTTGTTTATCTATTCATCTCTTAATGATCATATAGGTTATTTTCATGTTTTCACGGTTGTCAGAATTTCTACAATGATTATTGGTGTGCAGGTTTCTGTTTGCATTCCTGCATTCATTGCTTCTGGCTTTCTGTCTAGACTCTTTTGTCTAGATTTGGACTTGCTGACTCATCAGAAAGTTCTAGGTCAGTCTTTTGAAGAACCACTTAATTGCTTCATAGAGCAGGGCTATCATTTTACATTCTGGCCAGCAATGAATGAAACTTTCCTCCTCGTCACAACCTTGCAGTCACTCACTACTGTTTTTAATCACTTTCTAATAAGGAGTGGGTGGTTTCTCATTGCCGTTTTGACTTGCATCTCATAATGGCTGCTGAGACTGCTGGTTGCTCTGATGGGTAAGTGGTCCAAACACACTGCATGTTCAGTATGAGGAAGAGGACACTGCCTGCTCCTGGCCACTACCACTTTTCTGTCACTTTGAAACACTGTGGTGGCTGTGTTGCTAAGATGCTTGGAGCTAGGTGATTGGTGTTTCACATGTCAGCAAGGTTTCCCAAAGTGAGAAGGCTGTTGTAGAGCTTCCTGGGAAGGACAAAGCAGGAAGATGGACTACTTCATCAGTAGTGGTCACTGAAAAATGTATGCTTAGCATGGAGACATTGGCAGATTCAGAAGGCCTATGAATGGAAGTAGAACATTGTCTGAAATACTGCTAGAAGAGTGGAGAGGTCTGACGGGCTGGCCCCAATCCCAACTACATGGGCACCTGTCCCTACCCCAGAAAAATTTATTTCAGAGGATGGCACAGAATCCATCCGTAGCTCTGGGAGAAGGACATATCTGATCAGAGAACACAGGTGCAGATGAAGGTGAAGGAGGAGAGAGTGGAGTACATCCTGGCCCACCAGGCCTTGAGGGCGATATTCTCACTCAGAACATCCTGTCCACAGAGAGGACCACATGGCCGGCCCCACTATGAGATATAACATCCCTCACTGACCCATAGCCCTACAGGGGACAACACTGGAGATGTCCCAACACACTGAGGCAAAACACTAAGGGGGTGCAACAGAACAGCAAGGGAATGGAGCAGAAAGGTCCCCAGGGAATGCTGAAGGGGGACTTTGGGGCCAGGGCTTGGTACCCCAACAGACTAAACTGGAAAACACACATAAAGGCCAACAAACAGTCCTTGAACTAACTACAAGCTTTTCTTTCTTGTGTTTTGTTTTGTTGTCATTGGCTGTTTTGGTTCCCAGGGACAAGGGAACAACAAGTCATCCAAATCAGTGGTGAGGAGGGTGTAGGAGGTCTGTGATCAAAGGTAATATAACCAAGAGGAATTACTGAAACACAAGTGAAGACTGAGCATGATCGTGGAACAACAGGAAAATCAAAGGAAATAGAGGAAAGAGCTAGGAAGTAAAGGGCATTTATAGAGGTCTAGATAAAGGCATGTACATATGCAAATATATTTATATATGAGGATGGGGAAATAGATATATGTGTATATAATTATAGGTTTAGTATTAAGGTAGGAGATGGACATTGGGCCTCCACTGAAGTACTCCCTTAAAGCAAGAACACTTTGTTCTATTAAACTGGCATCCCATGATGCTCACCTTCCCAACATGATCGCTGAAGGCAAAATGGGTGAATAAGCAAATGTGGTGAATAAAGCTGATGGTAGACAAGTGGCCATCTAGCTCAGAAGCAACAAAGTCCACATGGAAGAAGCACACCAGCCTGCGTGATCATGGGGTGCTGAAGGGATCCGTTATCAGGCATCAAGGAACAGAAATATCATATCATTGTGTGCTTACCTCCATGATATGATTGCTGAAGAAAAATGGGTGCATAAGCAAATATGGTTAAAAAAAAGCTGATGGTGCCCGGCTATCAAAAGATATAGCGTCTGGGGTCTTAAATGTTTGAAGGTAAACAAGCGACCATCTAGCTCAGAAGCAACAAAGCCAACACTGAAGAAGGACACCAACTTGTGCGATCATAAGGTGTCAAAGGGATCAGGTGTCAGGCATCATCAGAACAAAAAATTATATCATTGTGGACAGGGGTGGGGGAGTGCGGATTGGAGACCCAAAACCCATTTGTAGGCCACTGGACATTCCTTTACAGAAGGGTCTCAGGGAAGAGATTAGCCAGTCAGGGTGAGATGTAGCAATGATGAAACATACAACTTTCATCTAGTTCCTAAATGCTTCCTCCCCCCCCCCTGCTCACTGTCATAATCCCAATTCTACCTTATAATTCTGGCTAGATCAGAGGATATACACTGGTACAGATAGGAACTGGAAACATAGGGAATCCAGGGCAGATGATCCTTCAGGACCAGTGGTGTGAGTGGTAATACTGGGTAGTGGAGAGAGGGTGGGTTGAAAAGGGGGAACCAATTACAAGGATCTACATATGACCTCCTCCCTGGGGGCTGGACAACAGAAAAGTGGGTGAAGGGAGACGTTGGGCAGTGTAAGATATGACAAAATAATAATTTATAAATTATCAAGGGTGCATGAGGGAGGTGGAAGTGGGGAGGAGGGTGAAAAATGAGGAGCTGATGCCAGGGACTTAGGTGGAGAGCAAATGTTTTGAGAATGATGAGGGCAATGAATGTACAAATGTGCTTTACACAATTGATGTATGTATGGATAGTTATAAGAGTTCTATGAGCCCCTAATAAAATGATTTAAAAAAAAGGAAAAGAAATACTGCTAGAAGATGAGGTCCCAGCATTGAAAGACATTGGCATATAGCTGAGGAAGAGCTTTATTCAGAAGCACTGTCAAAAAAGTGATGATATGAAATGATGTAGTCTATAGGTATAAATTCTTTGGGATCCTCATTGGCCAATAAGACATAACCCAAAATAAGAAGAAACAAATGCAAGTATCTATTAATAATCAGAACTGAAATGTATGAAGTTTTAATCTTTAAAAATTGGAATTCATCAAAATGTATCAGAACACATAAAGATCAATATCCTAGTAGTTAATGAGCTGAAATTCACTGTTATTGGCAGTTTTAAATAAGGAAAACATGATTTTCTATGCCAGAAATGACATAGTCAAGAGGAATTGCATAACATTCATTATCAAAGGGAATATTTCAAGATCTATCTTGAACTACAGTACTTTCTGTGATAGGATTATATCTATCCATATTCATGGAAATTCAATCAATAAAATTATTATGGATCGACCACTAAAGCTATTGATGAAGAAATTGAAGAATTCTACCAACATCTTCAGTCAGAAATTAATAAAACAAGCAGTCAACATGCATTGATAATTATTGGAGATGGGAATGCAAAAGTTGGAAACAAAGGGGAAGGAACAGTTATAGGAAAATGTGATAGAAAAAAACCTGGAGTTCACATGATGTGATAGAATTTTGCAAGACCAACAACTTCTGCGTAGTTGACAAACATGGTGAATGCACATGTGGAATGCTACAGATGGAATACACACAGTGTCCATGTAAATGATACCTGGAAAGATATTTTGGAATGCAAATATTTGTTTTTTTTAATTTTAACAATTTATTGGGGCTCATACAATTCTTTTCACAGTTCATATATATACATACATCAATTGTATAAAGCACATCTGTACAGTCTTTGCCCTAATCATTTTTTTCTCTTTTCTTCTTTTACATTTTATTAGGGACTCATACAACTCTTACCACAATCCATACATATACATATATCAATTGTATAAAGCACATCCATACATTCCCTACCCCAATCATTCTCAAGGCATTTGCTCTCCACTTAAGCCCCTTGCATCAGGTCCTCTTTTTTTTCCCCTCCTCCCTCCCCATTCCCCCCTCCCTCATATGCCCTTTGTAATTTATACATCGTTGTTTTGTCATATCTTGCCCTATCCGGAGTCTCCCTTCCCCCCTTCTCTGCTGTCCCTCTCCCAGGGAAGAGGTCACATGTGGATCCCTGTAATCACTTCCCCCTTTCCAACCCACTCACCCTCCACTCTCCCAGCATCGTCCCTCACACCCTTGGTCCTGAAGGTATCATCCACCCTGGATTCCCTGTACCTCCAACCCTCATATGCACCAGTGTACAGCTTCTGTCCTATCCAGCCCTGCAAGGTAGAATTCGGATCATGGTAGCTGGGGGGAGGAAGCATCCAGGATCCGGGGGAAAGCTGTGTTCTTCATCGATACTACCTCACACCCTAATTAACCCATCTCCTCTCCTAAACCCCTCTATGAGGGGATCTCCATTGGTCGACACTTGGGCCTTGGGTCTCCACTCTGCACTTCCCCCTTCACTTAATATGATATATATATACATACATATATACATATACACATATATACACATACATACACACACTTATATCTTTTTTTTTTTTGCATGATGCCTTATACCTGGTCCCTTGGGCACCTCGTGATCGCACTGGCCGGTGTGCTTCTTCCATGTGGGCTTATTTGCTTCTGAGCTAGATGGCCGCTTGTTCACCTTCAAGCCTTTAAGACCCCAGACACTATCTCTTTTGATAGCCGGGCACCATCAGCTTTCTTCACCACATTTGCTTATGCACCCATTTGTCTTCAGCGATCCTATCATGGAGGTGTGCAGTCAATGATATGATTTTTTGTTCTTTGATGCCTGGTAACTGATCCCTTTGGGACCACTCGATCACACAGGCTGGTGTGTTCTTCCATGTGGACTTTGTTGCTTCTGAGCTAGATGGCCACTTGTTTATCTTCAAGCCTTTAAGACCCCAGTCACTATCTCTTTTGATAGCCGGGCACCATCAGCTTTCTTCACCACATTTACTTGTTCGCACACTTTGGCTCCAACAGTTGTGTCGGGAGAGTGAGCATCATAGAGTTCCAATTTAATAAAAGAAGGTATTCCTGCATTGAGGGAGTGTTTGAGTAGAGGCCCAAGGTCCTTCCGCCACCTTAATACTTGACCTATAAATATAGACACATAGATCTATTTCCCCATCCTCCTATATATATTTGCATGTACATGTCTTTGTCTAGACCTCCATGAATGCCCTTTGACTCCTAGCTCTTTCCTCCATCTCCCTTGACTTTCCTCCTGCCCTACTACCATGCTTCATCGCCACCTGGGCTAGAGTATACCTCTTCTCTAAGCAACCTTACCCTTGATCATTTCCCACCAGGCCTGCCACTCCCCCTTCTCTACCATTTGGGGTCCCATGTTTTTCCCTTGTCCCTGGGTTTGTTAACACCACTTCCTTACCCCCCCTACCCCCCCACCCCAAGTCCCCCCAAAACTGTCGGTCCCATTGTTTTTCCTCCAGATAGTTCATCCAGCCTATCCTATTCAGACAGACCTGTGGAGTCACTAACATGCACGAAAGCTAGACAGAGGAAAACAAAGCAACAGTATACAACCAGACAACAAAACAACAAAAACAAACCACTGAAAAAGAATAGAACAAAACAGTTCACAAGAGAAAAGCTTGTAGTTAGTTCAGGGATCTTTGCTGGCCCTTAGGAGCGTTTTCCAGTCCAGTCTGTTGGGGCACCACGCCCTGGCCCCGAAGTCCACTTTCAGCATTCCCTGGGGACCTTGCCACTCCATTCCCTTGCTGTTCCGCTGCACTCCCCCAGTGATTTGCCTCGGTGTGGTGGGATCAGGTCAGGTGCAATTCCCACACTGTGTCTCCGGTGCTGTCCCCTGTATCGCCCTTAGTCACTGAGGGGCATCATGTCTCATAGTGGGGCCAGCCATGTTGTTCTCTCTGTGGACTGGCTGCTCTACTCAGGAACATCCTCCTCACGGCCTGGTGGGCCAGGCTGTGCTTCACTCTCTCCTCCTGCCCCTTCATCTGCTCCCGTGTGCTCTGATCAAATATGTCCATCTCCCAGAGCTGCAGAAAACATTTAATTCTGATTATTCTCCTATCTGCTACATGGGCCAATTCATAATCTATTGGACTATATACTTTGACTGCTGTGGTCTAAAATTTATACCATTTCAAGGTTTTCATGGGAACTTTATTTATGTTCCACGATAGGGCTGCTATAAGTCAGAGTTGCCTTCAGAGTAGTGAGTTGAGTTGAGTTGGTTGTTATTTTTTACTAAGTTCAGTATGATGTCTCTAAACCACTAATTTTGACCTAAAGCCTACAAAATAGGCAGTTCATAATAAGGTTATCTTTAAACTCTTCAGAAATAATAGTGAAGCTAGATATTAGTACAATAAAATTTCAATAAATGGAAGTTTAATTAACAAAGTTAAAAAAGTTGAAGTTTGGCAAACTTCTGAGGGTCATTAAGGGTTCAACTATAATTACACTGTCTATTCCTCTCTCTTATTCACTACAAGTGTGGATTTTAAGTACTATTAGTAAATAAATAAGAAAAATATTACTTATAATATCTTGATTATAGTGTCTTTTCTTTTCCAATTTTTGATATATGATTCTAAACTTCTATAATTACCACGGGAATCTTGCCACCCCCTCCTTCATTTTATAAGTCAAGAAATAGTCAATTGAGTTTTAACTCATTAAAATTTTAAGAGAGGTTAAACTAAGTGGTTGGAAAAATATTAATTTATTTATATGTGCATAGGTTTAAGAATGACTAATCATAACCCCAAACAAATTTAATTTTCTGTGCATATTCTCTAAAGAAGCTAATATTTACTAGAATAATAATAAATGATACAGAAAATATTAATATATCATGGAAATATGTAATACTCAAAATGACAACAAAAGTTTGTTTAAAGTACATGTTCTAAAAAGTCCTACCCAAACGGGTGCATAAGCAAATGTGGCGAAGAAAGCTGATGGTGCCCGGCTATCAAAAGATATAGCGTCTGGGGTGTTAAAGGCTTGATGGCAAACAAGCAGCCATCCAGTTCAGAAACAACAAAGCCCACAGAGAAGAAGCACACGGCCTAAGCGGATACAAGGTGTTGAATGGACCATGTAGCAGACACCAAGGAACAAAAACAATCATTGTGTGATCACCTTCCTCACATAAACGCTGAAGATGAAAGTGTGCATAAGCAAGTGTGGTGAAGAAGGCTGATGGTGCCCAGCTACTGAGAGATATAGCATGTGGGAACCTAAAGGCTTGAAAGCAAACAAGCGGCCATCTAGCCCAGAAGCAACAAAGCCCACACGGAAGCAGCACACCAACATAGGTGATCGTGAAGGGCAGAGGAGACCAGGTCTCAAACAACAATGGCAGGGGGGTGGTGGGAATCACATCACCATGAATGAGGGGGAGTGCATGATGGGGACCCAATGCCCATCTGTAGACAGCTGGACATCCCTTCCAGAGGGGTAGTGGGGAGGAGATGAGTCACTCAGGGTTCAGTGTAGCAACAATGAAACTCAAAACCTTCCTCTAGTTCCTGTATGATTCCCCCTCCCAATTATCATGACCCCAATTCTACCTTGCAGACCTGGTTAGACCAGAGGATGTACAGCGGTGCAGTAGGGATCTGGAAACACAGGGAATCTAGGACGGACGAACCCCTCAACACCAGCGGTAGGAGTGGCGACACCAGGATGGAAGAGGGTGTAGAAAGGGAGAACCAATCTTGGAGAGCTTTGTAAAACCTCCTCTCTGGGAGATGGGCAATGGGAAGGTGGGTGAGGGGAGACGCCGGGCAGTGTAAGATAAGATAAAATAATTATTTATAAACTATTAAGGGACCGGGGGGAGGGGGGAGTGGGGAGGGAGTGGGAGGGGGACTAAAAAGGGAAACCGAACTAATTCCAGGAACCCAAGTGGAAGGTGAATTTTGAGAATGATGAGGGCAACAAATGTATAAGGGTGCTTTGCTCAATTGATGTATGTATGGATTGTGATAAGAGTTGTATGAGCCCCAATAAAAAAATTTATTAATAAAAAATTTTAAAAACTTAGTTGATAAAGCTGTATCCAAGCAACTTTAATATTTAGTAACTATAACTATTGTACATTTTACAATAACATTATGCACAATAACATCGTGCATTTTCAAAAATAGGAAGATTTTTAGATCATATATGAATTATAATAAAGATATAATATAAAATTAAATATTTCAGATACATACTTAAGTGTAAAATAATTCATTCAATAAATGTATGTGTCATTAACAAAATTATTTGTTGTTTCTTTTATAAAGATTTTTTGCTTTACCAATATAGCTAATTTGTTTCTATGTCCTGCCCATTATAATGGTAGGAATACGTATTCTCATTAACTTCAACAATTGCTTTCATTGTGACTACTGTTTTCAGTGACTCTAATTGCCAAATGAACTTTTCATCATACCTACAGTATTATCTAGTTTCTCATCAGTAAGAAGAAATTTGCATAAAAAGACATTACCCTTGTACATGCTTTCAAATTATTGCAAGGATAAAAGATACCACTGAATCATTATTGAGCTCATTAAAAGGATGTTGCTATGCAAGTACAAAATGTTATCATTTTGTCTGGCAAATATTATGAGTTCATTATGAAGTATAGCATTCAATTATCTACTACATGAAACAGAACCTGAATGTTTTGTTGGGTTCTGCTACCGTGATCTCTCGACATGCCTTTTTCAGAGGCATCTGGTACTACACTGTTGTCATTAAAGAAAGAATAGGCTTCGCTTAATTCAAAAAGTCATTGCTTTCCTTCAGGGGAGGCTGATTTGGAGCGAATAGCACAGGGACAAGCAGGTGACTCTGAAGATCGCCTCTCTGACCCTGTCAATATTATGATAACATCAGTGCATTGTATACTTTGTGTGAATTGGTATTTTGTTTTAGCAACAAGCATACTATGATATCTTAAATATATTTATTATAATTACTAGGAGAACAACTGTTAAAACCATTACCTAAAATTCAATTGGCAATTTGAAATCAAAGACATAAAACCAAACAATCCAAAAGAAAGAGAAAGGGAGATCAGTGGGACAGAATATAGCAAAAGAGTTGCAGCTCCAGACCTAAGCACATAAAGCAAATGTTAATGAGGAAAACAAACCAATTAAAAACCAAGGTAGTTAGAACAGTAGAGAGAGAGAGAGAGAGAGAGAGAGAGAGAGAGAGAGAGAGAGAGAGAGAGAGAGAGAGAGAGAGAGAGAGAGAGAGAGAGAGAAGACAGGTTAGCAGTTTATATGTTGTCCTGAAGAGCACCCGATCCAGTCCAGTGCACTAGAATTAAGTCTATTCTGATTCGAAGGGACCTTGCATAGGACAGAGTAGAACCGCTCCTTGAGGTTTCTGACACTGCAAATCCCCATGGGAACAGACAAGTCATCTTTCTCTGACAGAGCCTACTCTCCTATTTCAGTACCATCATCCTCACATCTTGCTACCTTCATACAGGGGAGCAGATGTGAGCTATAGCCAATTGATATGGCTCATCTAGATTTATTCCTTTTGTGCTGGTTTATAATTATAGCCGATATTACAGGGCTGTGATCTCATTTTGGAGGGAGTGTCATCGCAGAGGATTAAGTTGGTGTTAAATCCTGACCATGGTGGAGGGGGTCAATGAAACCATGTTCTTTTTTTCATTGGGGGCATCTTTACACTGTACTAGAAGGTATGATTTAAGATACCATCCTTTATTTTCCTTGGGTTTATGAGATGGTAAAAAAAAAACAACAACCAATTACCCCTCCATCAAAGCCATTACTTAATTTTTAAACACCATCTGAGACAAAAAGACAAATTGCAGGACCATTTGGAAGAGCATGCTTAAATCCCCATCTGAAGCGGCAAGGCAGCCCCGCTTCTGAGAATGCAAAAATGAAAGAATGGTGTCTACAAGATTCTGCTGCAGTTTTTAAGCATAAGCTCCCCATTTCATTTCTGAATAAGGGAGAATTGAATCTATAAATACTTTGGGGAGTCTTGTTATCCTATGAGAGGCACCCTGTTGGCATCGTGGTTACACATTCTGCTGCAATCTGCAAGGTCAGCAGTTCGAAAACACAGGCTGCTCCTCAGGAGAAATCAGTATGGTCAGCGGACACAACCTTGATCCACACCTTTCCTGATTTTAAACCAGGCAGCATTACCTTGTCCTGTTCCCACAAGTACCTCTTGTCCATGGAAGTTTCCTCATAATAAAGTTTCTGGATCAGTTTTACTCTGCCCTGTAGTATAGCTCTGATATGGAATCAACTCAGTGATAACAGATTTGTTCAAGCAACATGGAGGTTTTAGTTTAGATTTTTTTTAAATGTGCATTTCAAAGATACACTATTACTTGAAGAATGAATGGACCCAGACATTCTGGTTTAGTCTGATTTAGCTTAACTGACTATGAAAGTAAATAAAAAGCATTGAGAACTGATTGGCCCTTAAGACCATGTAGCCTGGGTGAGTATCAAATTCTGACTCCACATTAGTTTTTGTTGTTTGGGGATTGCATATTTTCTACTTCTTCTTGAACCCAATTAAGCCATACAGGCAAAAAAACAGCATGTGTTTTTTTTTTCTATTTTTCCATTATTTTGTTATGCCAAAGAGCAACTTTATTAACAAAATTATTTTCCAATTTTGTGTGTACATGAAATCATCAATAACAAGTTATAGTTTTTTAAACTCTCCTTAAAGTAAGACATTCAAATTTGGGGAGAAATTAGTTTTCCAAGGAGAAAGACCAAAGATCACTTCCCCTTTATTTTCTCAAATGCCATATGCTTGGTAGATTTGGTCGGCAATCTGGAACCGGGGACTGGAGTGGCCCCTGCAGGGTAAAACATCTGTTAAGAACAGACGTTTGTTTATGTGCATCTTTGGAATGTCGACAATTGGCACTTACCAATCACTGTCCACAACAACATTGAGAGTCACATCAGAAAAGATAGATGACAGATAAAATGATTGATAGATACATAGATAGATGATAGATAGATAGATAGATAGGGAGATGGATGGGGAGATAGGGAGATTTATATATAGATAGATTTAAAATATTGACTATTCTTCATCATTAGACAAAAGACAAAAAAACAAAAGCAAATCCAGTCTTTGGAATAATCTTATCATTAAGGATAGCCCAAATGATTTTGGTGTTCTGGGTAGCCCTCTGTCCTTTCTTGTGAACATTTTCTTTCTGAATGTGTTTCCATTTTGCAATTACAAATGTGCACAGATATATTAGGTGATTGGGTGATTGATTGGTATTATAAACTTCAAAACATATATATTTATAACCACTCATACTCAAAACCTTCTATTTTTTGAATCTTACCAACCACAAGTTCTCTCTCTCACCAGCCTTCTGTCTTTGGTGTGTGTGTGTGCGTGCATGTGTGTGTGCATATGTGTGCTATAAAGTCAAGATTCTGATTCATAAAGACCCCATATGACAGAAGAGAAGTTCAGCAGAGAGTTTCCAAGACTGTACATCTATATGGAAGCAAATGGCCACATCTCCCCCTGAAGAGCTAATAGGAGATTGGTATTGCTGACCTTCTGGGACACACACACACACACACACACACACACACATTATTTTAAGATACTCATTTTAAAGTATATTTTTAATAAGAGGAAGAGTACTATAACATTGGAGGGAGTTGCAAGAAGATGAGAACCCATTCTCATGTTAAATCAATAGCAAAACCCTTGTAAGTTTTACTTTTCTTGATTAATGTCCTTATGGCCATATGGGAATATAATGATACTGCTTAGAACTATGGCTAGCACATGAATTACCACTCTATGAAATCCCTTTAAGGTGCAGCTAAAGGCTGGTGATCAGACAGACTGACACGGTGGCTACAATGGGCTGCACTGCAAAGACAATGGTGAGGCTGTCGAAGATCCGGGCGATGTTTCCTTCGGTTGCAACCGCACCACCGTGAGTCCATGCTGACTCCCTGCCCTCTAACAGTGTGGTTTGTTCTCGATCTTGCTCAATGCTCTGTGGCTTGCTCCAGTGGCTAGACAGTGTACAACAGTGCAAAACACGGAGTGCAGAACTTTCTCTTGTCTTATTTTCTTGTTCAGGCTGACCGTGCTTCGTGTCTTCGGCGTTAAAGTTGAAAGCATGAAAACGAGCTTTTCTTGGGACTGGTGCGTTATCTTTTTCTCCAGTCAGAACAGGAGTCAGAGTCCAAGAAAGAAAACATGTTCTAGAACAGACGTAAGCCCTGTAGGTTGCAGTTGCATACTTTATCAGAAATCTCCGTTTTGTGTTATAAGTTCTGGGGAGCAAGCTATAGCGTTGTATTGCATAGATGGTTGGCTACACAACAGCTTTTCACTTTGAATTTGGAAGTACTGAACAAAACACAGAGGAGTTAAAATACCTAAACCAAACGTTGTTTCTCTGTTCATGTGGCATCGACCCGTTTTGTACATAACATGTACAGCAGTTTTTAAGTTCCCTTTAGAAAAATATGCATCCGAAACACGTTATTGTTTAATGATTAATATGCTATTTCTATCTATCAATGCTTCATAAACAATCCCTTATCAAAATGTCAAAGCAACCATGAACTTAAACAAAAATGCTTGTAGTCAGATTCTGAGAGGGGACAGGAATTTACAAAGGAGAGAAAAGTAAGAAAATTTCCCAAACGGAATTTAATGCAATCTGAGGAAAAATGGGGTGAGTAAAAAAACTAAATGGCCTTAGATTGGATTCTTCTTACTCATCATGATTCCATGTGTGGTTTAGTAGAAATGTGGTCCATATAGATTTGAAAGACATGTTTTCAGAAGCTGGCTGAGAAGCCTCTCTGGAATGCCCCTCTTAGTGCACTGTACTCAAGTTCCCCCATAGTCCTTCAATGGCCAGCCAAGTGCATTAACCCTTTACACACCAGCGAGGCTCGGGCTGAGTCAGAATCATTTTGACCTCAGTGAGGTACTGAGATTTGGAGAAACTCTCTGCACATGGCACAAGAACAAAGACATGGAGAAAGGGCCATCAACCACTTTTGCTTAAATCCTAGAGCTATCTGCTCAACTACGTTAAATGTGTTTGTAAGTGGTTATTAATTTGAATGCATTATTTAATGGATAACCTGGAGAAGTGCGGGTACGCTGGGTTGTCATTACAGAGTTATGTGCTCATGACCTCTCCTCTCTAAACTTCAGTATCCTGTTTAAATTAAGGACAAAAATTCTGTCCTCCTCAGATCATTGAATCATTATAGGCAACTCACTAAAAATAGCAAAGTGTTGCGTATGCTTTAGGACACTGTATGAATATATGCATCATTTCTTTAGCATCACTGTTTCTCAGAAATACGTTCCATATTTTAAACTATTATTTCTATGAGTTTTTTTTGTACTAGAAGCTGTCATTTCCTATTACATTTGAATTTTTAAGTTTTTAGTTTACATGAAACTTCAGTTAGTAGTTAAAAGGTGTTTCAAAATCTTTAGAAATGATCATTTTAACTTATACAAAAAATTAGTTTAGATATTATCATAATTCAGTCATTATTACATTCTTTACCACAAATTTATGTTTTTCCTTTAGTATGTGGTGAAACTATCTATTCATATTGGATTTCTTTACATTTTATACGTATTTAAGGCATTGCATTCCATACTACAAAGTATAGGAATTTTAAGTAGAGCTATTTTCTCCTTGCATAGTCACTAGGCAATTACTAGTCACAGAAACATTTTAGGACTTTCCCAGGACCCAAGATCATTTCTATGTCTTACTGATCAGTAACTTAAAAATATTTACTCTTTAATCAAATAGAATATGTTTTTAAAATATCAAATACAAATTTTAAAACTAAAATACAGACTTATTTGATTTATCAGGTCTTAGTAGACTAATTAATTGTATTTACAACTTTTGTCTATCAACAAAAACAGCCACCAAACATCTGTAAGTAGGACTGTATTAGAAGTAATTCAATAAAAATATATTTATATATGTCTATCTAGTCATATATTTATATCTGTGTATTTATCTATTTATGCCTATCTATCAATTAATATATTTATCTATTTCTGGAAAAAGTAACCTGTGCCCATTTTAGCAAATATCAGTTGTAGAAAGTCTGACAAGGTTAATAAGCATGAATTTATAAGAGTGATACATTTTCATATTATCTAATCATTGGATAGTCAAATATATTTTGAGACTGTATATATAGGTACTAGTATTTAAATGCTAACACATTTTTTACCAGTGTGACTGTTGATTCAAAAAGACCGAAATAAATAAGAGACTACCTCTCATGAATGCAAAAATGGGTTTTGCATTGAGATTTGAAAATCTGGTCAAAGTAAGAGAGGCAGAGAATAATGCATTTAAGAGTAAAAGAAGAAATGAAAGTAGACACATAAATATTTTGTGCAATGGTATAAAATAGTACATGATACAAAATAAAACTGACTTGCAGAAGTAAAAGAAATCTGCCAAGGATCCATCAAAATTAATGTTGTTTAGGAAGAAACAGAATATTTAAAAGATGTTTTTATTCCCATGCATATCTTATATATGCAGGCAACCTAACAATAATGTAGACAATGCAGTGTAGCAACAATGAAACACAACTTTCCTCTAATTCTTAAATGTTTCCTCCCCACCACTATCATGATCCCAATACTATCTTACAAACCTGGCTAGACCAAAGGATGTACACTGGTACAGATAGGAACCGGAAACACAGGGAATCCAGGACAGAATATCCCTTAAGGACCGATGGTGAGAGTGGTGATACGGGGAGGGTGCAGGGAAGGTGGGGTATAAAGGAGGAACCAATTATAAGGATCTACATGTAACCTTCTCCTCCTTGGGGGGCAGAAAACAGAAAAGTGGGTGAAGGGAGGGAGACATTGAACAGTGTAAGACATGACAATATAATAATAATAATTTATAAATTATCAATGGTTCATGAAGGAGGGGGAGTGGGAAGAGAGTGGAAAAAATTAGGAGCTGATACCGAGAAGTGGAGAGCAAATGTTTTGAGAATGATGAAGGCAATGAATGTACAAATGTGCTTGACACAATCGATGTATATATAGATTGTGATAAGAGTTGCATGAGCCCCCAATAAAATGATTTTTTTTTTTTTACCATATTTTATTTTATTTTATTTTTTTTTTTAAACATTTTATTAGGGGCTCATACAACACTTATCACAATCCATACATAGACATACATCAATTGTATAAAGCACATCTGTACATATTTTGCCCTAATCATTTTCTTTTTTTTTTCTTTTACATTTTATTAGGGACTCCAACAACTCTTACCACAATCCATACATATACATACATCAATTGTACAAAGCACACCCATACACTCCCTGTCCCAATCACTCTCAAGGCATTTGCTCTTCACCTAAGCCCCTTGCATCAGGTCCTCCTTTTTTTCCCCCCCTCCCTCCCTTTTCCCCCCTCCCACATATGCCCTTGGTAATTTATACCTCGTTATTTTGTCATATCTTGCCCTATTCGGGGTCTCCCTTCCCCCCTTCTCTGCTGTCCCTCTCCCAGGGAAGAGGTCACATGTGGCTCCTTGTAATCAGTTTCCCCTTTCCAACCCACTCACCCTCCACTCTCCCAGCATCGTCCCTCACTCCCTTGGTCCTGGAGGTATCATCCACCCTGTATTCCCTGTATCTCCAACCCTCCTATGTACCAGTGTACAGCCTCTGTCCTATCCAGCCCTGCAAGGTAGAATTCGGATCATGGTAGTTGGGAGGAGGAAGCATCCAGGATCTGGGGGAAAGCTGTGTTCTTCATCGATACTACCTCACACCCTAATTAAC
Source organism: Tenrec ecaudatus (assembly GCF_050624435.1). Lineage (NCBI taxonomy): Eukaryota > Metazoa > Chordata > Mammalia > Afrosoricida > Tenrecidae > Tenrec > Tenrec ecaudatus. Next base: position 26,235,890 of record NC_134546.1, on the reverse strand, counting down.
CCATCTCCTCTCCTAAGCCCCTCTATGAGGGGATCTCCATTGGCTGACACTTGGGCCTTGGGTCTCCACTCTGCACTTCCCCCTTCATTTAATATAATATATATATACACATACATATATACATATACACATAAATACACATACATACACACACTTATATTTTTTTTTTTGCATGATGCCTTATATCTGGTCCCTTGGGCACCTCGTGATCGCACTGGCCGGTGTGCTTCTTCCATGTGGGCTTATTTGTTTCTGAGCGAGATGGCCGCTTGTTCACCTTCAAGCCTTTAAGACCCCAGACACTATCTCTTTTGATAGCCGGGCACCATCAGCTTTCTTCACCACATTTGCTTATGCACCCATTTGTCTTCAGCGATCCTATCATGGAGGTGTGCAGTCAATGATATGATTTTTTGTTCTTTGATGCCTGGTAACTGATCCATTTGGAACCACTCGATCACACAGGCTGGTGTGTTCTTCCATGTGGACTTTGTTGCTTCTGAGCTAGATGGCCACTTGTTTATCTTCAAGCCTTTAAGACCCCAGTCACTATCTCTTTTGATAGCCGGGCACCATCAGCTTTCTTCACCACATTTACTTGTTCGCACACTTTGGCTCCAACAGTTGTGTCGGGAGAGTGAGCATCATAGAGTTCCAATTTAATAAAAGAAGGTATTCATGCATAGAGGGAGTGTTTGAGTAGAGGCCCAAGGTCCTTCCGCCACCTTAATACTTGATCTATAAATATAGACACAAAGATCTATTTCCCCAACCTCCTATATATATTTGCATGTACATGTCTTTGTCTAGACCTCCATGAATGCCCTTTGACTCCTAGCTCTTTCCTCCATCTCCCTTGACCTTCCTCCTGCCCTACTACCATGCTTCATTGCCACCTGGGCTAGAGTATACCTCTTCTCTAATCAACCTTACCCTTGATCATTTCCCACCAGGCCTGCCACTCCCCCTTCTCTACCCTTTGGGGTCCCATGTTTTTCCCTTGTCCCTGGGTTTGTTAACACCACTTCCTTACCCCCCCTACCCCCCACCCCAAGTCCCCCCGGAACTGTCGGTCCCGTTGTTTTTCCTCCCGATAGTTCATCCAGCCTGTCCTATTCAGACAGACCTGTGGAGTCACTAACATGCACGAAAACTAGACAGAGGAACACAAAGCAACAGTATATAACCGGACAACAAAACAACCAAAACAAACCACTGAAAAAGAACAGAACAAAACAGTTCACAAGAGGAAAGCTTGTAGTTAGTTCAGGGATCTTTGCTGGCCCTTAGGAGCGTTTTCCAGTCCAGTCTGTTGGGGCACCACGCCCTGGCCCCAAAGTCCACTTTCAGCATTCCCTGGGGACCTTGCCACTCCATTCCCTTGCTGTTCCGCTGCACTCCCCCAGTGCATTGCCTCGGTGTGGTGGGATCAGGTCAGGTGCAATTCCCACACTGTGTCTCCGGTGCTGTCCCCTGTATCGCCCTTAGTCACTGAGGGGCATCATGTCTCATAGTAGGGCCAGCCATGTTGTTCTCTCTGTGGACTGGCTGCTCTACTCAGGAACATCATCATCACGGCCTGGTGGGCCAGGCTGTGCTCCACTCTCTCCTCCTGCCCCTTCATCTGCTCCCGTGTGCTCTGGTCAAATATGACCATCTCCCATAGCTGCAGGGTCAATGTCGTCCTTTGGAACAAGTTCTTTTCGGGGGAGGGGCAGGAATCCACTTAATTTATGGTGCTGGGGCCTGCCTCCCAGACCTCTCCACCGGTTCCGTCCTCCACGCCGGGATAATGCATTCACACCTTGCGACACTGGGTTGAAGTCTGGTCCCACTTTCCCTGTGGAGATATAAACAATACCCTCCCCTTGGGTGGATTAATGCCCCATTTCTGTCATGCTGATTGTACTTACCTCAGGGGACTCATGTTGTACCTGTCCCTTTGGGACTGGCTTACCTCGCTTAGCATAATTCCTTCCAGCTCTTCCCATGAAATAACGTGTTTCATGTGCTCATCGGTGCTTTTCAATGCTGCATAATACTCCATTGTGTGTATGTGCCAAAGTTTGCTAATCCACTCGTCTATCGATGGAAACTTAGGCTGTTTCCAAGTCTTTGCTATTGTGAATTGTGCCGCAATAAACATTGGAGCGCATATGACTGGTCGTTTTTTATTTGCTGCTTCAACCGGGTATATGCCCAGTAGAGGGAAAAGAAAAAGAAAAAATGAATAAAAAGAAATAGCATATATATGCATAATAATAAATTGCCAAAAATAACCAAAAAGCATAGATAATTGTAGGTCTGTTGGACCTGCTGACCTTTCTGACTATCTTCCCATGATCCCGGAGAGGGCACTCTGGGAACTTCTCCTTCTAGTCTCATTTGGGGGTTCCTTGGGGGGTTTGTGGCTTGGCTTGGCTTCCATTGTTGATCTGTTATGTTCCTTTCTTGGCTCACCCCACTGTGGAGGTCCAGACTGGACTCCCTCCCTGCCGGATGTCTCCAGTATTGTCCTCTGTCGCGGTGTGCTCCAGAGAGGGGACATCGTTTCTTGAGTTGTTGCTGACCCTTCAGTCCTCTCTGCGCCTTAGCAGCTCCATGTGGGCACTTCACTTGGGGGCTTGGTGTGCCGATATGGGGTCTAGGGCCCCATTCTTTTTCCTTCTTGGTTTGCTTCCATGTGGGCATAGCAGGCCAGCCTCTCTCCCCAACCTGTAGGATGCAGAGAATGAGGGGCTTCTGAGCAGAGTTCCAAACCCATTTGTAGACAATGGGTCATCCCCTCATAGAAGGATTACAAGGAAGGGATGAGTCAATGAGGGTAAATATAGTACCAATGAAACACACAATATTCCTCTGGTTCCTTGAGGTTTCTTTACCCCCACTATCATGATCCCAATCCTGCCTTTCACTGTGGCCAAGGTCGAAACATGTACACAGGTACATATAAGAGCTCAGGACACAGAGAACTCAGGTTTGAAAAATCCCTCAAGAATGGAAATGGGAGGGTAGGGAGAAGGTGTATGTGGGGGGAAGAGGGTAATGTCTGTGGGGAAAGTGAGATAGTGGTCAGTGTAAGATATAAAAATAATAATCATTTATAAATAATCGAGGTGTTACAAGAGTGGGAGGAGGAGGTCAGGTAAAAAGAGGAGCTAATACCAAGGGCTCAAATTGAATGTAAATACTTCAAAAATAATAATGACAACATATACACAAATACACTTGATACAAATGATGTATGGATTGTTATAAGCTTTAAGAGCCCTGTTCCCCCCCCCCCCCATGAAATGATTGAGAAAAAGTAAATAAATAAAAGAGATCTTGAAAGTAAGGCAGAATTTTTGAGGTAAAAAGCAGAACTGTTGAAGGTTTTAAGATGAAAAATGATATTTTACGAGCAGGGCATAAGGAAGCTGGAGGCCAGAACAGGTTGGAAGCTGAAGCCGAGGCTACAGCACGATTACTCCAGTGTGGGTGCAGCCAGGAAAACTAAGGGGAAAGATGAGATGGAAGAAAATGAGCAGGGTGATGTGATGATGAGAAATTAGGCCATGCCTTGAGTGGAAGGTGGAAAAGGGGGTGTGGGGGGGACTACTTTAACAAAGAAAAGTCTGAATTTGATAAACAGATCTGCACGTGCAGACTTCCCTGTCATTTTCCATGTTTAACTCCTGTAGGAAGATAACATTAAAGCTCCAGATTGGGCAATTATCAGATGATGGGTCCCACGCTGAGCTTGGACGACGTCAGGACAAAGTTCACCAGGAGTGCTGGGTAGACGGAGAAGAGAGGGATAGATGTTGCTACCAGATCCTTCCTTTAGTGGGGCAGATAGGACTGAAGTATGAAAGTCTAGAAGGATCAAAAAACCTTTCTCTTAGCCAGAAATCAAAGGCAAAGAAGGTCACATCGCACTGAAAAGTAGGCTCAGCAGGCTCAACGGCGTCATACTATGAGACTGAGCAAGGAGCGTGCTCCCAATCCTCAGACGTCAGAATAGGATTCTGTTTTTCAGAAAGTTTTCTCCCTTTCTTCTTATTCCCCTTCCTGTGGGAGATGTCAAAGGCTTACCTCGGGTTGAGGAGCCAAGAAAGGAGGGAAAAAAAGCGCAATTAGCTCAGTTTGTTTCTTGTTACATAAACTTGCGAAGGAAGGGGAAGGAACTTCGATAAGAGATTTGAAGTATATGAAGAAGCACTACTAAGGGTGAAATTATGTATGAAAATAATACATGATTAACGAAGCTGCATGGAGCAACATCGGTTGGGCAGTATAGAAAAGTAGCAGAATAAAGAAAGGTGGGAATGTGAAAGAAAAACTCTTTGAGTATAATGTCATAGAATAAAAATATATTAATATATTTTAACTTACTTTGTTTCAAGCACCATAGTAGAATTTTATAAAGATTTAATCCTTCCAAAAGCCTAATGAGGAGACATTTTTATTCCAGTTTTGTCTATGAGGGAAAATTACACAAATGGGGCTGCAGGTGCTAACATAGAAGTGTCAGAGGCAGAAAATGTGCCTGGTCAATTTGACTCAGCAACATCTGAGCCTCTATAGCTAATAAAAATTTAAAATTCGAATAAATATAAGACTCAGACAAGGTGGAAATTATAGTTGAATGTAAAGCACATGAATTTAATTTGAGGGTGTGTAGAATTGTCAATAAGTGAGTCTTGAAGACAATCAAGGAAAACATTTTTGGGGCCCAAGGATAGAAAACAAGGTTGCTGAGGTGTAGGTAATAGGGGATTAACCGTTACATTGTGGAAGTAAATTCTTAAATCCTTAATTGACAAAGAAAAAGTCTCTTTACTGTTAAAGTTTCCCCAATTTAGCAGGCAGAAGTATCAATAAGGAGACTTCAAGGTAAATCTAGATTAAAGCCCAGATCCAGCAGGAAACTGATTGAGAGTCTATCCTTCAGGCAGCTGAATGGCTTAACTGCAGACAGAAATCAACTCCTCAGCCAAAAATCACCAAGGAAATTATACAATGTTTCACAGATGACACAGAATATGCTGGCTTCTAATTCAACGTTCCTTATTATTAGAAAAACAAACAAACAAACGTATTACCATTGAGTTGATTCCAATGCATAGCAATTCTCCTTGACAGGGTAGAACTGCCCCATACATGGGCTTGCTTCTATAATTGTCATCTTTTTGGAAGTTGATCCTCACCCTATTTTTTAACCTCAGAAAAAGCTGGTGGGTTTCAACCGTCAGCCTTTCAGTTAGCAGCCTAATGCTTAGCCACTATAGCATCGGGGATTCCCCTTGATCAAAAACCAGCCGTTTTGTTTACATCTACAAAGGCGCCAAGGGGAAAAGAGCGAAAATATGATCGTCATGAGATTAAGGACAAGCCCTATTTCTTGAAAAGAGGCAGCTTCATTTTATCATCTGACATATTATGTTTTTTTAAAATTATTTTCCTATTATCCTTCCAAAGTTTAATTTATACTTCATGTATTATTTTATCTATCAGATATTTCACTTATTTTTAAAGGACTTGTTTAAAGAATATTTGCTAAGACAAACAGAAAGAGGGAGAAGCTTGTGGATATCCTGAAAAGCAAAGCCTTCGTTCTTGGCTTTGCAGTTTCAATTCTTATGAAACTTCAATGCACTTCATTTTGGTTCTTGGTATATATATATATATATATATATATATATATATATAAAATACCTATTTTACTTCTACAAAAACAAAGCAAATGAGGCTCAATTATTTCTTCATCCATTTAAAATGACACATTCATTATTCTTTTTATACATTGCTTCCTTGATTGATAGTAAATCCTTTGGTATTATACTGGACTAATTTGTTAAATTTTTTGCATTGTTGTGAGTCAGTAATTTCCTTTCTTTGGACATCTTCCTCCAATTTTGCCACTGAGATTAGCTAGTCTTCTAGAAACATATTTGTCTACATTCCCACTCTTTCTATTCCCTGAAAGAGTTGGGGAAGGTAGGATATTTCTTCTTTAGAAATATGGAAGAATCCATCAGTAAAAACACGTATACCTTGCAATAAGTCTCTGAGCTTTTAGTTAAAGTAAAAATTGCTATTTTATTTGACTTTTAAACTAAATTTATACATTCTAATTAATATTATGAAAGTGTCAATACTACCTAAAACAACCTATAAATATAACACAACTCTGCTCCAGATTCCAACTTCATGCTTTAAAGATAGGGCAATAGTAATTACCAACTCTATCAGAAGAACAGGGACCTAGAATAAGCAAAGAACTACTTAGGAACAAAGTAGGAGGCCTTTCACTTCCTCAAAAGCCATTACACAACCAGAGTAGTTAAAGCTTCCTGGTACCGGTACAATGACACATACAAGTATATAGACCAATGGACCACAGTAAATAATGCAGAACTATATCCATTTACCTATAAACAACTGTTTTTTGGCAAAGATAAAAAATAATTGAGAGATAATCTTTTCAACAAATGGTGTTGCAAAATTAGATGCCAATCTGCAGAAGAATGAAACAGAACCAATATGTCACTCCGTATGTCAACATGAAATCAAGATGATTTAAAGACAAATGTAAATCCCAGAGCTATACATACCATCACTGTAACTTATGAACATCCATAACTAAGCCCAGAATGGTTCGTTTGTGAAAAAATTGCAATTTTTTTTTAATTCAACAGGCCAGCCTTGGAAGGGATAGTTGAAGTAAGAGCCGGTAAAGACGGTCGTTGGTGGAGCCATGTCTGACATACACTTCATTGAAGTTGGCTTTGGGCTAATGTTGAGTTTGACTCTCCTGTCCTCTCCCTTTTTGAAGTCAGGGAAGGTCAGACCTCACTGCCAAACCATTGTTTCAATAATTGAGTTGTAGTCAATTTATATTGTCCTTATAGCTATAGTTCCTTATGTTATGTATGCTTGTGACTACAATTCCATTCTGTGGATTCGACACATGTAACTACAATTCTATTAAGAGGGACATTCTCTCCTATATGAAGGATAAGATTAAGGCCCATAAGACCTGAGTTTTTTTAGAGAGTGTAAACCAAGCCACACACTTTGTTTCCTTGGGGGCATCTTTAAGAATTCTTCACTAGAGATATGACTTAACACACCATCCTTTGTTTTTCTTGGATGGGGTACAAATGACAATGCCATTGTTGCACATTACCTAAAGAGCCACACCCCTATTTCTTGACTTTGGTAGGATCAAGAAGACAGCATATCTTTCTTGCCCCACGCACCTTACTCACCTGACCTCACTCCATGAGACTTCTTTTTGTTTTTGCAAATGAAGAGGGACATGAAAGAACAGTGATTTGATAAAGTAGAAGAGGTGAAGGAAAAAATGAGGGAGATGCTGTGAGCCATCCGAACAGATTAATTTTGAAAAATGTTTCAAGAATGGAATTTCATATTTGACAAGTATGTTAAGAGTAATGGAAAGTTGTTTTGTAGATAGATAGATAGATAGATAGATAGATAGATAGATAGATAGATAGATAGATAGATAGATAGATAGACTTACTTTGTGGGTGGTGGTGGGGATGGTTTCTTTTGGGTACCCCTTCAGAGTTTGGGCACTGATTTCAGACCTTGCATTTGGCTTGCTACTGCCTAATATTCAGATCTGGGACTGATCAGCCCCACAAACAAATAACAAATCTCTTTAAAATGTCCTGATTTTCTGTGGGACACTAAAGTGAATCAAAGAACCCAGAGATGAGGAAATATATTTAAAGAAAGAGTGTGTGTGGTGGGGGTGTTAGGGGGTTGAGGAGGGGGGGATGGAGCAGAATAGCACCTCAGAAGATTTGGACATTTGGGACATGTTTTATTTCCAACTCCTTGGGTATAGTCTGGTATTAATTCTCATGAAACAGGCTGCCCCAAGGGTCATTTGCATTAATACATTACTACTAGTTTTCTAAAACTTCGAGTGGTTTTCAAGGATTGGAAACATTCCCGCCTGACTTTAGAACCTGGACCCTTTTCACTCAACAATTTAAGACTTAAAAAAATAAGTATATTTAGATATAGTCGTAGAGTTCTTTGTGATAATCTTTTAAGATAAGATCTATAAAATATGTGTCCTGTGGACACAAATGCTAAAATCTTCACAGCAACTCTGAGAGTTAAGACTTCTGATTGTATATAAGGCTCGGGAAGATAAAAACTTTTGTAAAAACAAAGCCAGTGAGCCCCCACTGGTCTGTCAGTCTGTTGTACGAGTGACTTGCGTGGCACTACGATGCTGGAAACTATGTTAGTGGTATTGCGAATACTTGCAGGGTCACCCAAAATCAACAGGTCTCAGCAAAACGTCCAGAATGTGAACAAACTACAGAAGAAGGAGCAGACTGTCTAATTATTGTCACATACTGAAAACTTCATGAACAGCAATAGAACATTGCAAGACACCGCATCAGAAGACTAGTCCATCAGTTCTAAAGCATTGTGAGAAACATGTCCATCAGTATATACTCCTGTCCCTAAGGTTTTCAATGGCCAATCCCTCTGCAATGGACAGCCTATTCCTTCTTAGTCTGGAATTTTGGTTGAAATCTGCTATTTGGGGTGTCCTTGCAGGTATTTGGAAACAATGGTCCATAACTTCCAACATCGTAGCAACATACTAGTCACCACTGTGTGACAAAGTGACAACCAAGTGGTGGATTGACAAGATGGGCTGACACAGTGCCTGCATCAATGGGCTCAAACATCAGAACAATTGTGAGGGTGGGCAGGACCTGGTGGAGTTCCGTTCTGTCATACATAGGGTTCTGTTCTATGTGGTCAGAACCAACAGACTGGCACCTACAGACAACATATGCTGCTGGGCATTACACTTCAACATTGTCAACAACTTTCCTGATAAAAACACAGCATGCAAACAAACTGTTCTATCCAGTTTTATAAGGCAAACTGTACACAGCTTTAAAAATAAACAGTTCATTATGTCTAAATGGCAAATGGCCACTGGTAGTTCTCTCCGGATGCTGTTCTTTCTGACTTACTTAAATAGCAAGGCAACTCAAGTTCCCTGGAAAAGCCTGGAGAAGAACCAGGGAGGGAATGTCTGTAGATGCCTCAGAGACCCTGCACTCTATTTCTTAAGGGAGATGGTCCCATGAGCACCAGTCACATGCTTTGTCAGGTCATGAAAGACTAGATGTCAAAATCGACTTTGAAAATAATAGCATCCATTATGCACGGAGTTAAAGCTCCAAAGACGTGCATGACCCTCTACCTGAACGAGTTACACAGGAGGATTTGCTCTCCCCCTGCTGCACCTGCGCCTCCTGCTTTTCCATCCCCACATAGCTCAATGCAAGAGAAATGCTTATAGCTTTCCACAAGAAGGGCTGCAGCTCCTTTAGTTTTATTAGATGAAAGATGCATTTTTCTAGTTCAGGATCACTAAGGGATATTCTCTTAGTAATTATTGCCTCATTAACCACTCTACTTTTTTTTCTGCAGCACTCACTTACTGTTAGCACACTATGGATTCCTTCTTGCCTGTGTTTATTTTGTCTTCCCCAATAAAATGGACCCTGCAGCGGCCCTAGAGGACAGCGACCCTGTAGAAATGCCCCACTGAGTTTCCAAGGCTGTAACTTTACCGGAACAGAAAGACAGCCTTTCCCCCATGGAGTCACTGATGGTTTCAAACTACCGACCTTGCAGACTGCAGCCCAACGTGAAACCACTGCATGAAACCATTACTGGGCAGGGTCACTAAGAGTCAGGATTGACTTGATGGCAGTGAGAGAAAAAATGGTAAATTGTGCAAGACTCACTAAGCTCACTGACATTGAGTAGTGAGCATTGTGCTTGCTGCTGTTGTTCTTTGGTGTTTGCCGCAGCATACGGGTGCTAAAAATGTTATTGAATGAATCAAAACCAAAATGTCTGAAGGGGCTTTCACCAACTCCTGAAGATGGAGAAAAGCAAAGCATGTAACAAAATGTTTCAGCCAAATATTTTTAGTTTATGACCACAGATGCATTTAATTTGTGTAACTTAGTTAATTTGACTCTAGAGAAATGTGCATGATTCTTATTTCATGAATGAATCCAGGCATGCCTCTTTGGGAGGGGGGGGACTTTGATGAGCAATCATCTTTTTTTCTTCTCTCAAATCCTTAGCATATGACTCTTTTTTCTTGATGGTGCTGGGAATTCTCTCTTCCTGCTTTGGACACCTCGTTCTTAAAACACAGATCCTTCTATTAGTGTTTCACATTCCTACTTACATAGGCCCATCCATTTCTAAAAATTCCATTTTACCATAATTATATAACTCATTTTTAAAAGCATTCTTTTTTACAAAATGTGAGAAAATTTTGGGAGCATCTAATAAAGAAAATGATGCTACTTTTATTATTTTAAACCACATGTGGTACTTTTTATGCCCAAGAAATCATATCCTCCATTGTGCTAGAAGGAAAATTAAACTTCTATATCTCAGATGAGAACTGATTCTCTCTATCAAGTTGCCAATCTTATCCAAACTCGAGTTACATAGTCAAGAAAGATAACCTAATATTATAAGCCAATGAAATCATTTTAATAAATGTATACTATATTAAAAGATAATACTCATGTGGTTATTCAACTCTCTTAAGAATTATAAACTAAGAATTCAATCTTCCCAGAAATGCGGACAGCAGCAAATGTGGAGGCGAAGGCTTCAGGAACTCCAGGCCATGGACCCAAGATCTGACCATGTGACTAAGAAGCTCCACATGTCACGATGAGATGCCTATATGGATTCAATGACACTCAATGGCTGGTATAAGTTTTCAAAGTTCAACACAGCGAAGAGGGAAATGTCAGTTTCTGTGAGAGGGTTGGATTTAAAAGTCTTAAGTAAAACAATACATGTAGAAAGTCCAAAACTGGGAAGTCAAAAATCAGTAAAAGTAATGCAAGATACCAAATGATCAGGCCAAGTAATTCAAGCCTAAAAACTACCTAAAATACCAATGTACTAACACATACTTCAGCACATGAAACTACAGGAGCAATCAGAACGGTTCATAGATGTGGGGCCCTGAATAAAAGGAGGGCCGCCAAAGATGTCTAGCATAGAGTGCCCATGATCTGTGAATGTTACTTCACCTGGAATCACACACTACATAGATATGATTAAGCTAACAATCTTGGAATGTGGAGATTAACCTGGATTACATGAGTAGGGTGGATGTAATCCGAAGGGGATTAATCTGAAGGAGAGAGGAGGGTCAGAGACTAAGGGTGTGAGATGGTAGTAGAAGTTAAGGGCATCCGTTTTTCGTGTTGAGTACCATCTAGTAGGTGCCTACACAGAGAGACCATATGCACAATAGAATGAAATGCTCTCTGAGCCTATGTCATCCCCCCAAGTTTTTCTTCTGTTTTAGCTCACTGCTGCAGCCACTGTGTCAATGCACCTCATGGCAGGTCTTGCTCTTTTGTGATGCCCCTCATTTTACCAAGTATGATGTTCTTCTCCAGGGACCGTTCTCTCCCAATAACATGGCTAAAGCATGCAAGACAAAGCCTCCCCATCCTTGCATCGAAGGAACACTCTGGTTTTATTTCTTCCAAGACGAATTTGTCAACAGTCTTTGCCAGTACCACAATCCAAGTGCATGGATTTTCTTCAGTCTTCCTAAAGATTTACAGTCTTGGAAACCCACAGGGGAAATTCTACACTGCCCTACATAGTTGCCAGAAATCAGAATCGACTCTGTGGCAGTCCAGGAGTGAGTGAGAGTGAATGAAAGGAGTCTGTTGCAGCATATTTGCCCCATTCAGCCCATTTTTGATCTTTGGACTGTTGCTTCTATGAGTATTGATTGTGGACCCAAGCAAGATGAAATCCTTGACAATTTCAATCTTTTATCCTTTTACATGATATTACCTACTGGCTTTCTTTACATTGCATTGCAACTCACACTGCAGAGAGCAATTCTCTGTCTTCATCAGCAAGTGTGTCAAAGTCCTCCTCACATTCAGCATGCAAAATTGCTTCATCTGCATATCTCAAATAGTTAAGAAGGATTCCTCCAGTCCGGATACAGCATTCTTCGTCACATAATCAAGCTTCTCTGCTGCTTGGTTCAGAATACAGATTGAATAAGTACAATAAGGGGGTACAGCCCTGTCCCACACTTTTCCTGATTTTAAACCATGCAGTATTCTTGTGTTCTAGTCCCACAACTGTCTTTGGATCCATTAAGTTTTGCATTCACACAGGAAGTGTTCTGGGATTCCCATTCTTCTCAAGACTATTTATAATTTGTTGTGATATACACAAACACCTTGATACAGTCAATACAACACAAGAACACATCTTGCTGATATTATCTGCTGTCAACCAAGATCCATCTGACCTCAGCAATCATCAATAGTGATCAATGTCTTCTGATTACATGTTTGATCAATTTCCAACCAAAGATGTTAGCAGACTTCTTCAATTTCTCCATTACTGGCTTTTATGGTTGCTGCATACATTTAAATAAAAGTTGTACTAATTGGAATTTTCTTGAAACGTGATATATATAAGCCCATCACAGACAGCATTTACTTCAATATAGATCTTGAAGTGTCCATTTTGACAATGAATGCAATGAAATTCCTGTTGATTGTCCCTTTCCCAGCAAAGTAAACCATGTGATTTCCTGATTCAAATGGCCAATACCAGTCCATTTCAGCTCAGTGATGCCTAAGATATCAAACATATGCATTCCATGACATTTGTTACTATTTCTAATTTTCCTAGAGTCATACTTCATCATTCCAAGTTCAGATTATGGTGCGTTTTTGCAGGTGTTTCTTCTCACCTTTCATTTTCCCATCAGCAAATGAAGATCCTAAAGACTCCATTCCCTGAGGCTTTGCTCCATTCACCTCAATATGGTTGACTCTACTTTGAGAAAGCGGCTTCTCCTCAGTCACAGTTTGAGGGTTTTCGATTCAAAGGGAGCATCCTCTAGTACTCTCTGCAACAATATACTACTTCCATTCACGAGTTCTTCAGTAGTCGACAGTGCCTACTTTCCCCAATATGAGCAGATGATTCCTTTTTACTCCTCTGTTCTAAATCTGGAACCTCTGCTAACACTTCTTGACTTCGGGTCACTCTGCTGGCATTTGAAATACCAGTGACAACTCCCAGTATCACAGAAACACAGTAAGCCACCACAGTACAGCAAACTCACAAGTGTTGGGCTGACAGTGTCTTGGAACTGAAAAAGCTAACGAATAGATTAGGTCTTTCATAACAAATGCAATTCATTTTATACTTCTGATTTCTAGGACTATGTGGTAATCAATCTCTATTGCTTCATGGGAATTTTCTATTGGTAATTCATTTCATAGTTATAGGAAGCTTATATCACAGGAGTTAGAGACTTGGGCAGAATGAGGAAACACAGTAAACTTGGAATGACGTTGTGTGTGTGTCTCAGTAACATAGAGGTATGAACCTAGGCTCCAAGTCGAGGTAGGAGATCAAGGAAACATCAGTAAAAGTGACCTGTTGTTTATCTGTGACAAGAATGCTTTTATATTCACCAGGAAAGGATGCAGAATAAATAATCCAGAGGGAAATAAGATGATAGGTCTAGAACAGCCAAAACAACAGCAAGACACATAACACACTGGGATATTTTGCCAAGAATATCAGTGCCTTCCTACAATGCTATCCTTAAAAAAAATCCGAGTGTATAAACCCAAATATTGCTGATTTTTGTTTCTCCTGCTATAGATAAATCAAGCACACAAATTTAGGATCAAGATTGCGTCACTTTCCCAAAAGGGGCATAATGACTCATTACCTCCATTCTCGCACTTTTCTTTCTCTAGTTCAAACAGCTATTTTTCCAATACATTTCCACCAAAATGCCCTTCATTATTCATTTTATATCTTAATAATTTATCAAGAACGCTGTCTTACAAAGCTTCACTGCAGGTTGCTGGCATGTATAACTTTCAATAAGAACTCACTCACCACACACTAATAACCTTCCTATAAATAATTAAATATTTGCAGGGCAATGGCACCCTATTACTCTAAGTCAACTGGAAAAAGCAACTGTTATTTTATTTTACAAGAGTGTTGCTTTTTCTATAATCTTGGAATCCCTAAGGAGTAGTCTCTAACTCAACCCAGACACAACTGTTTCTGAAATTCTCTGCGTAGAGCTAAGGTAATTGTAATTCCCTAGTGGAAAAGCAAGGCAGCAATAAGGATTGGCAGACAGTGAAATCCATTCAGGAAGATTTATCATAAAATCTATCTTGCACACATCCCTGTAACTCTCTGACCTTGGGATCAAAGCCTTTCATCAACTCCCACTATGGGTTTAATCCAGGTTCGGGAAATTCACTCTACATGTGCTGCAGGGAATGCTTCTCCTAGCTGTGATAGACATTCCCCATCAGTCAGAGGTGTGATTTCGTTCTACATCTATCATCATACAATTTATCACTACATTTGGTTGGAACCTCATAGCTTTTCCCACAACAAATTGGACAGATATTACTGTTTGCTTATAAACCTATGCCAAGGTAGTTCAGTTTCTGTACTGTGCTTATCTCTACTTTTACCTTTAAAACAAAGTCCTGATTTGAGGAATGGTAGAAACTGTGCCCACTGTTCTCTGTGCCACCGCTCCTTCTGGTTTTTTGTGGGACAACTTTATTGCACTTCGAGTTTCCTAATTAGATTTTTTATCTCAGTCATTGAAGAATTTTTCTGTGAATTCTAGTGTTGAATATTACTGGCACTAAAATGACCTTCTATTTTGAATTCAACATCGATATTGTCCAAAGAGCCAATATTAACTAATGTGTTTTAGAGTCAAACTAATTGTTTCTGCCTATATGCCACTTTAAAATTTCTAACTTCAGACTTGCTCTGTGAAATTGAGCACAGAACAGCAATGTGATCCTTCAGACCATTTTACTCCTTCTCCAGCAGATTTTGACTAGTTCTCAGACCCATTTCCAAGCTTCCCATGCCTCTCAAACTCCCCTCAGAGTGGCCCAGAGTGCCCATTGCCACCAGACAAAGCGGACGTTTTTATCAGCGTGCATCCTGGAAGATCTGGTAACAGATAATGATGTGAAGTTCCTCTCTGATCCAAAGATGGTTCAGGAATGTCGAGAGGAAGAGGGCAAGAATGCAAAAGGGAGATGAGCAAGGCGTAGCACTTCTCAGGGCACATCGAAAAGCTGAAAGGTCTGGTACCTCTTTGGAAGCCTAGGTCTCGAGCTTTCTCCAATATCCTGTAGTTGCTGTGATGATTGATTAGAGAAAGCTGTAAAGTCTTACTGAAAAAAATGAGCAATCATTATTATGTTGTATTTTGCTGTCTTAGGAACATAACATTCAATGCTATATAGAAATAAATTACAATTATAATCACAGCTACTTGTAGTATGTGCATTGACAAATATTGACTCTGTTTTTACATGAAATAAATGTAGCAGGTCAAATGGGTTTTTATAGACTTTAAAGGCTATTGACAGTTGATTATTTATAGGAGAAAAAGTAACCCAGACTATGGCTTACTTAACAATTTTGGAGTGTTGATTTTGACTCTAGCACAGAAGGCGGACTGCCATTTGCATGACATTGCAGGCTGTTGTCCCAGCCCATTCTTATGCCAATTTTCAGGAGCAAGGAGCAATAAATCCTAAAGCTGAAAGCTCATTTTTGAGAACCATTAGTGTTAAGTGGTTTTTGAGCAAGGTTTGCCATATTTAAAGAAATTCTGCATGCAAGCATATTGTTAAATAAAATCATACAGGAAGTCCTCACTTTGTGGGTTTTGATATGCGTCAATCCAGGTACCACGTTTTAGTGAAATTAAAGCGTCCCTCAATAGTGGGGTTCAAGTAAAATGAAATCCTTGACAGCTTCAATCTTTTCTTCAATTATCATAAACCACTTATGTAGACTTAATTAAAGGATGGACAAATCTTAAGTGGAAGGAAAGGAAGGGATGTATTCATTTATAAGTACACAAAATTCTAAAATCTTGTGGCATAAACAAGGCTGGGCACACAGAATCTATGAAAATAAAAACAAGTTGACACCAAGTTGCTTTGACTTATGACAACCCCATGTGTACAGTTGAAGTCTGTTCCAGAGGGCTTTCAATATTTGGGCCTCATTGAAGGAAATTGCCATCTCAATTTTTCCCAATTCTCTTTAGGATGAGTTTGAACTGATGCCCTTTCCATTAGTAGAAGAGTACATCACCATTTGCACCCCGCAAGGGTTTCAGACTTGATTAAATCTACTATGAAATACGAGAAAGGAATTGCAGAAAAGACTGGCCTCTAAACTAGAATACTGGTTAGAAAGAGGACCATCTGAAGAGCTAGCAATGAAACTGAAATTTCATGTTTGTGGAAGTCTGCAGTGTGGAGAAAGTACAAATCATACTACAGTTGCCCTTGGCCTTCAGCCTTCCTTAACTTTGATGGTGTAAGAGCAAACAAAAGAGGAACTTGAGTGCATCCTGTCTCTGCCCCCACTATTGCAATGTCTTATTGGCGGGACACCATGTTCAAGATAGTGAATGGGTTTGTTCTACATGGATGCCTTAAAATCAATACATCAATTTTGTGCACGTATTTATATCATGTAAAATTAATTTTGGATTTGGAGATTTAGAGTCAGGAAAAATGATATTGTCAAATGCTAGGATGACCGAAGCTCTGGAAAATTACTAAAATCACACTACGGTGAATGCATTGATATTATCGCTTCATCTTTTATGTGACTTCCTCTATTTATCCTCCCTTTACTGCACACTAAAAAAAAAAGACATTGTTTGGTGAATTTCATTATGTTGTGTGTTCTTGAGGGTATTTTACAAACTAATTTATGATGTTCTCTGAATAATATTTTATGTGCATCCAAGAGGGTAATCAATATACCGGCCTTTAAAGTTGAGACCTGTGTTGAGCCACTCCCACAGTTCTATGATTTCCAATTTTATCTCTGAATTCAAGTAAGAAGCAAAATCATAAGTGGGCACAGCGACAGAATGATAAGTAACATCTAGAGCAAAAGGTCTGCAATGATTCTGTGTCTCGTGGTTTGAAGGTGAAGCAGTCTGTAGAAGCTATCCCCACCTATCTTTTCAGAACTACGATCCTGTTTTTGTTGTTTTTTTCCCCACTCAAACGAGCCAATGTGATGAAACAACTTGTGAGCTAAATCACTCTCTGACTACAGCAACCACCAGTAGGCAAAGCACCTTCATTGTTGACTTAAACACAATACAACTATCTGGGGTGAATATTCAGTACAATAGGACACATGCTAACTTTTTCCACATATACTCCAAATCTATCAGCATTAGATTGGGGAAGGTAACACTTGATTACAAGATTGGAGGCAGAGCATTGTCTGATTCTCAGCTGCAGTTACTATAAAGGTGAGATGAATATCTGGAGGATTTTACCTCTGCGTTTAAATATTTTAAGAATTATTTAATTATAAAATTCACATTTCATATGCATACATGTCTGGATAGGCATAAGTGTTAGGCAGTAGTGTTGATGAGAGAAACAAATCCAGTGATATATATATATATATATATATATATATATATATATATTGTATTTAAGCCTGCCCTGAATAAAGTCCAGGGTCTTGAAGTGGCCATTCTGCATGGGCCCCCCACCTCCCACCCGTCCTGTGCTCCAACTTTTGTCGGTATCTTTTGTATATAAGTTTCTCAGTACAGATTGCATCCCTCTGGAACCTGTTGTAATGTAAGCTAAGCACCTCTCTCAATATTATGTTACATCCATATACATATTATTTTGAGTTTTGCTTTTCTTCCACGTAGCTTTTAGATACCACTACCTTTCAGTTTCTAGAGACCTTTGATCACTGTGTGGTTCTGCATGAATAATTTATTCGGGAAGATAAGCACAGGTTGATTCCTAAGAGGCACATGATGCAGATTTCCCAAATGCTCTGTAATTTGCTGCAGCATTTCACAGGGCTCATGAGCCAGTATGTTGTGCAGGCTAGCCAGTCCCGAATCTCCCAGTCAGGTGTAAGTCCTGCAGAGTTTCCTCTGTCAAGGGGGAAGGGCTCATGTTGGCGGGAATGCAAGAACCCAAATTGTTGGGTGAGACAGCAGGCTTCTGCCTCATCAATCTGCAGAAGCTGGTGGATTATGTCAGATAATAGGTTGCTGATTAAATTTCAAGAACTGTATAATGATCCAACTTCTGGACCCGGAGCAAGAGAGTCAACATGGTTAGAGCATTCATATATGATTGCTAACCATACCCTCAAGCGAACGACGTGAGGTGACCTGAGTTACATTCTCTTATATGGCAGTGACTAAAGATATACCCAACATTAATCCAGTCTCATCAACACAAAGTACAGCTCAGTTCAAAATGCAACCACATTCAAAGGTATTGAGGCGGGATTGACAATACTTCCCAAAGGGAAGAGCTGTAGTTGGAAGGGCTATATAAAATAACGTGCTGCACGAGAAGTACCTTATTCTTTATGTGCCAAATTGTGAGAATTTATGCAGTTTATTAATAGCTTAAAATACACACAATGTTTTAGTATGAGCTAGGGCTATGTGGTTTCTTTTTTTCTATTTTATTCACATAATTGTCACAAAAATGCCAATGAAAGATTTAGTAGATAATTGATAAGTGCAGTTGACTGAATACAAATTGAAATAATTCAACAAGCTGTGGAGGCACTGAACACAATCACTAGTTTAGGCCAGGAAATTTGAAAGAGCACCTTAGCCAACTTCCCCATATTTGTATCCATTCCAAAGAAAGGATACAAAATGACAATATTGTTGATATCATATGGACGTAAAATTTTGCTAAACATCATCCACAGGTCACACTTCTGGAGGTGAAGGTCAAATTCAGAAGAGAATGGGTGACAAGAAATATTACTGTTGCTGTCACATGGACCTTAGTTGAACATAGAGAAGACCGGAAAGATGTATTACTTGTGTTTCATTGACTGTGCCAATGCAGTCCACTGTGTGCATCATAACAAAGCATGGAGAGCCTTGAGAAGAATGGGAATTCCGGGATATCTTCCTGTGCCCAGGTAGAAGCTGTACATGGATCAAGAGACAGTTGTACAAGCAGAACACTCTATGGTTTAAAATTAGGTTAACTTTGTGTCAGGGTTGTATTATATTACCACACTTATTTAATCTGTATGCTAAGCATATATAAAAGCAAATATGAAAAAACTGTGGCACCAGAATTGGAAGAAGGCTTATTAACAATCTGAAATATTCAGATGATACAACCTTGTTTGCTGAAAGTAAGGTGTACTTGAAGCATTTGCTGTGGAAGATCAAAGATTGCAGCCTTGAGTAGGCATTAAACCCAATGCAAAGACTGAAATTCTTATAACTGCATCACTCAGTAACATCGTGATGAATGGAGAAAAGCTTGAATTAATAAAGGATTCTTGCTTAGAACTACAGTCAATGCTCATGGAAGCAACAGGCAAGAGATCAAACAACACATTACTTTGAATAACCTCCTGTGGGAGATTCAAGCAAGGATGCTACTTTGAGGTCTAAGGTTCTCTTGCCCCAAGCCATGGTATTTTTAATTGCCTCATATGCAAACAAACAAAAGGTGGACATTTTATAAGGAAGACCTAATAAAAAATCAATGGATTTGAAATATAGAGCTAGTGAAAAATATCGATAGTATCATGGATTGCCCTAAAAAAAAAAAGTCTTAAAAGAAGTAACACCACAATGCTCCTTAGAGGTAAGGATAGTGAGACTTTGTCTTATGTACTCTGTTTATGTTGTCAGGAGAGATTAGTCCCTGAAGATGGACATCAAACTTAGTAAAGCACAGAGCCAGCAAAAATTAGGAAGTCCCTAGACTAGATAGATGGATTGACACATTGGCTACAACAATGGCTTTAAACATAAGAACAATCATGAGGATCGCACCGTACTCGGTGGTATTTCATTCTGTTGCACATAGCTTTGCTATGACTAAGAACGGAGTGGACTGCACCCACCACCAGCAAGGGCTGAATACAAACCCTTATTCAGGTCAGAGCTCTGATAAAGTTTCCTTGCGGGGTGGCCTACTCTCGATACAGGGTGATGCTGTGGAGAGGTTCTTTGCTTCTTGCTGTTCTGCATCCTGGATCTGACACATCAACCTCTCTTTGACCTCGAGCCAATGTTCCACCATATTGCCTGCCAGCCTTGGGAGCCATCAGAGTCTACCACCTGACATATAGAACTTTGACTCATCAGTATTGCATTCTCTAACTGCGCCCTTCTTCATTCTTCTTGTTTTCTGCTTCATCAACCCCGGCAGCAGCTATGTGAATCAGAAAAAGGGTCCAGCTTCACTTCTGACTCATAAACTTGAACGGGATTGAATGTCCCTCTTCTACAACTATGTCAGCATGTCTATATCTATCTATACACACACACACAGACATAAATACAAAAACCCTCATTTTGCTTCTCTAGAAAATCCAGCTTAACACTCTACCAAAACTACCTAAGAAAAAGAAATTGTGGAAATTTTTCTTGGGAGTGTAACATTCTTGAACATTCATGTTTTTACTTTTGCAATTTTGAAGGTAAAATATTTAGCACATATTTTTGAATCAACATAGGATAGATCTATAAGTACACTTTTTGGAGGAAATAATAAACAGCATGTTTGTCTTGAAAAAGGAAAGCAGAAGAGAAAATGAGTCGCAGGGAGAACAATACATTTATTGATGCAGTCAAATGCTGGCAGATACGGGAAACTGTAAAATAAGACTGACAAAAATGTGCCAGCAAGAAAAGAAAGATGTTACCTTAGAAATGAGGAAAGAAAATTCAACCTCTGCTGGGGCCTTTGTACCATGACCAAACCATAAAAGGATCTCACACAGTGCTTTCTTATTACCGGCTCTTGTTTTGAACGGCATATCAGTTCCTATGCTTCAGCTGTGCTCATCCAGGCAGGCAGGGAATGACATGATTGAATGATTAGCCATAAATGAGATTCATGCAAATGGCTCTCAGGGAAAATCAAGTCAAAATAAAATTATTTATTTTATGTGGTGGGTGAATTTTTTATAGCTAAATGATGCTAAAGGACTTCCATTTTGCTTATCTATCTACAGAAAGAGAGAGAGAGAGAGAGAGAGAGAGAGAGAGAGAGAGAGAGAGAGAGAGAGAGAGAGAGAGGAATAAGTCAGGCAAAGTGAACAAACAGCTCTCCTTTCTGCCACCCACATTTACTTTGAATACTCCCTTTATGATTCCATTCCATGGGGACCAACTTTCGGATTTCTTTAGACTATTCAGTATATTCAATTTGTCCCCACTCCATGATGTCTTTTCTTAAGATTTTTAATGTTCTAAGTATATTCATATATCAATAGCATGTTTTTCAATATCAAAACCAGAAATATGGGTGGAAATTGAAAGCATCATACTAGGACAGTGGACTTCTAGATAGGTATATTGAATCTAATTTTTCAGACAGGACTCTCCTACTACCATGCCGAAATATCTCTATGTTCTTGGCATTTTAGGACAATTATGCACCAGATGCCTTCATGGGATAAGTATGGATGCTGACATTGTGCCAGCTAAAGTTTTGACACTAGGAATTCATTTAATTTAATAGCTTGGAAATTCATTGTTAAAAGTTACTTAATTTTTCTGACCTCTGATTTTCTGTTATCTAAGAATAAATATCTACCATGTCCAAGATGTTATTTTGAGACTAAAATCAAATGACATCGTGCATTTCCAGTGCAGGAAGTGCTTGAATTCATGTTTGACAGTCAGGTACGAACATGGCTGCTATTTGTGTTATTGGTTGTGTTAGTCTGGGTAGACAAGATAAACAAATCCAGGGAGACTCATATGTGTATAAGAAAGAAGTTTATATACAAGAACAATTGAATATTGAGAAAATATCCCAGCCCAGTCCAGATCAAGACCATAAGCCCTCTATTAGCCCCTATGTCCGATACCAATCTATAAAGTCCTCTTCAGACTCACAAAACACATGCAATGATACTTTTTATAGATATGCTAATTGTGCCAACCTGGCTGTTAGATACATGTGGAATTAATTGAAGGAAAATTTAATTGAAGGGCGGAGAGATAAATGACTCATCAAGCCTTGTCTTTCTTGTTTTCAGGTCTCTTGTTCTCTGATGGTCTGACCAGGGTGCATCTGCCTTGCCCGATCTCTGCATCAGCTGGCAAGGTTTACTTTCTGGGAGACATCCCTGAGGAGAAGTGACATGGCCCTACCCTGATGTAGCCCTGGGTACTAGAGCAGCCACATGGAGACCCCTGCCAGCACTGAGATGCTTATAAGCTAATTGATTCAGCTTTCCTCCTGCAGTTGGTGCCAGTGTGTGTGTTTTGTGATATGGAGGAGGACTTTGTAGAACGGTGTCAGACATATGGGCTAATGTTGGACTTATGGGCTTGGACTGGTCTGGGTTGGGATGCTTTCTTTTTTGTTTAATCGTGCTATTAGGGGCTCATATAACTCTTATCACAATCCATACATACATCAATTGTGTAAACACCTCATTTTCCCCTCTCTCTCCTCTCCCCGCTCCCTCATGAGCCCTTGATAGTTTATAAATTATTATTTTGTCATATCTTGCCCTGTCTGACGTCTCCCTTCACCCACTTTCCTGCTCTCTATGGGATGCTTTCTGAATGTATACTTCCCTTTATATAAAACTCTCGCTTACAAAATATGAGTGTCTATGAATTTTGTTTCTCTAAGTTATCCAGACTAAGACAAAACCAAATGCAGGAAGATCACAGGAGAGTGGGTTGGAAGTATTCTGGATCCAGTGGCATTGAAAACATCTCAGCATTGGCAGGGGTCTCTACATGACTTCTCCGGCTCCAGAGGGCTGGTTACATCAGGGTAAGTCCACGTGGCTTCTCCAGCTCCCAGGACATAGCACCATGCATCTTATCAATAGAGTGTCTCTCTGAGAGTGTCTCTCTGAGAGTTTCCAAGGGAATGAAGGGAGACAGGGAGAGAGAGAGAGAGGGAGAGAGGGAGGGAGAGAGAGAGAGTCTCCTGTCCCTAAGGACGAAATCCAGGAATTCCCAGAATTCGCAGGAGAAGGCCATACAGAGGCCTCATTGGCTCTGTATGACCTGATTAGCAGAGTAGACTCCATCCCTTCATTCTTAGTCCTCTCACATCCCAAACTGACAAAAGGTTATGTAAGCACCACATTGATTATCAGGAAGTAAAGGGTTAACATCAAGGATACTATTTTTTATCTACTTGGTTTCTCAAAATGAAAACTAAATCTCATGAACCCACTAAATGCAACTTTCATTTACAAGACGAACAGAATAGTACCACATTGAGTTTATTGAGTCGAGTAAACTTTTAACCAATTTCCTAGAAACGAACCGTATGTGTAACTATCTCTGTTACTACCAGGATGTGGTTATGTGGCATACTCATGATGTCTCCCTACATACCCTCTTACATTTCCCCAAATCTGGTGGTATTTCATAGGACACTTGCAGGAACATTTATGGCTTAACGCCTTCTGGTGAACACGATCAATGAAATAAACTAAAACCTCAGGTCCCTGAGCATCAACGATAGAGGTGATGAAACAGGCCGAGCACTAGCGGAGGGAAGAGGGAGAACAAGGCGAGTGTACAAGGAGAGAGCGATTCACAGACCAATCACATTCTGCTTGCTGACAGGCAGCCATGTAATTATTTATAGACGGCATTGAAAAAACATCCTGGGCGGAATGGGGAGCTATTAACAATGAATACAAGATTGAGGAAAATGTTCTAAAAATGATTGTTACAGTGATTGTACAACCTTTCTGGATGTGACTGAACTATTGAATTTTATTATATGTGAATTACAAGCGAATAAAACTGTTGGGGAAAATGTGAAATACAAGTAACTTAAATATTCTAAAATATAAATCTGATTGAGTCTAATATCCATATAGATACTGAATTGTATAAATACCTAGAGTCCTAATCTGTATGAATATATATATACCTCATAAAATATATTTATTGACAGGGTTACAAAAATCACTTTAAACAATTACCCAATATAGCAGAATGATACCTAACTTTAATCACCTCAGGTATACTTTAATGAAAATAATATATATATTCTTGAAATACCAAAAAGATAGAAGAAAGCAAACAACCTGGAGTGAGGAACCTGGAAATGGAGCCACAATGAGAGCACAGCTGGTGGCAGATATATATATATATCAGGTATTTCATGTAAACAACCATGGAAAGAATCAAGCCAGGCAAGCAGGTTGCAGCCAGGGATGGAGCACCCAAGGAGGCAAGAATCAGAATAGTACAGCTCTGTTACCAAGGTTCTATTGAGAAGTTCCTCTAGCACAAATGCTCCTTGAACCCACATCCCAGCAAACAGACAGAGACATCATCTCCTGAGCAATGCCAGTCATATTCTAACACACACCACCTGCACCTCAGCCTACGGATGAACAGGAGATCTTAACGCCCACCTTCAAAGTCCATTTGGCTGCAACACCTATTCCACATCCAAACAGTTCTGCAGGTCATCGATGCTTGTGCTAAAATCTTTGATTCTCTATCATTCATTAAGACATCAATCCGGGCATGCACAAATTACACATTTGGGTTATGTGTCCTTGCAATCAATATGGAGATATCCTGTCCTGACGTTCCAGTACCAAACTAGGAGTCCACAGTCTCATAAAGGCCTTCCTGCACCAGTAAACAGAAGGAAGCAGGAAGGGCAATGGGAATCACAAGTTCACTGCAGACTGTCAAGTCAGATTAAGCCTCTGGCAGATCCCTCTAATCACAGGCAAGCACCACCTTTACTATCAGACAGAGAATTTTATAAACTTGATTATGATGGATGAAACCATGGTATAATATGATTCTTGGTCAGTTGATTTCACTATTGACCCAACCTGAATTTGCTCTAGGCTGAAGTAATTCTCACCTGTTCCAGGACAGTAATTTCTTCTTTGGAGTTTTAAATATTAATAGTGGTCATTTCTTTTTTATGTTTTATTTGCATTTTTATTTTTGTGTTATGATTATTATAATTTTCTTCTTGCCAGTTTGTTTCACTTTTGTTTCTTATTGTCTCTGTTGGGTTTCCCAGTTTCTGAAGCACAGAAGGAGCTGATACCTTGAGACAATAAGCGATGTACCAGTTTATCGGGGATGTGGAGGGGCTTTGGGGAGCAAACAATGAATGCAGGAGTGGGGATGGAGCACTAGAGCTGATTATGATGATGTATATACAACTCTTTTTTCGATGAGTTAACCAGGGAAATATATGATATGTGAATGCTATATGAAGCAAACTACTTAAAAAAGAAGACAATAGAATGCAGGAGTGGGAAAAAAAAGCATCCAATAAAATCAAATTTAATTCAAATTGCATCCTTAGAGACAAGGAGGACATCATATAGCAATGAGAATATCAAGCCAATGAGAGGGCATAACCAGGCTCCCCTAACGATGTGTCTGGAAGCACCCACTCCACAACCCAGCTTCCAGAAGAAACACAGCTTTCCTTGGGCTTTGGGCTGGCACCCCACCATTCTTATACCCTGCCTCTTAGTTCCTCTGCTGCTGCTCATCCAGGACCATAACCTCCTGTTCCCCGGATCGAGGAGCTTTCATGTACAGAGATCCTCCTCTGATCCAAAGGACACACTCGACTATTTCTTCTTTCTTGATAGTACTTTTTAACAACGGAAGTGTCATCACCTCACTATCTGCAGGTTAACCAGTCTTCAAATCCTGATGCTCTGTTCTTCTCCACGGGCATCCGCTTCTCAAATTCTTTGCTCAGTTGACAAATTAAATAAAGACGGTGAAAGGATATAACCAGGCACACACCTTTCTTGATTTTATTTTGTTTTTCAGTTTGGTGTCTTCCTCTTCATTCATGTGCCTCCTACCTACCCCTACACAATTTAGTTCCTTCCTACCCCCCAAATAGGAGGCAGTGAAAGGCATTGTTGGGGTTCTGAACTCCTTGGGTATTTAGAAAGGGAACAGAAGCCAAAATAATATGATATGAGACTGAAGTTGAGTGGGAAAGGCGGTGGAGAAAGGTGGACAGGAGAAAGAAAGGAGAGAGACCAGAAGTCTTTTCCACCATGACTGCTTAGACAGGAAACCGAAACAATCAGTAGGGCAGGTCCTAAAGAAGGAAGGTGGTATTTGAATTGCAAGGAGGGAGGGGTCGAGAAAAGGGAGCCACCTTCCTCTTTGAAGAATGTATTCCCCGCCCCCGCCCCCCTCACTGCACCCGCACCCAGCTCCAGGGCAGCATTCTCACAGCCTGCAGACACCTTCCTCACTGTAGGCAACGTATAGGAAAAAGTCTTCATGATGTTCCTGGCATAGCTTACCCATGGCCGCACCGCTAGGTGGAACGACATTATTGACAATGAAAAACAAGGCATCTTCAGCTCAGAGATGAATTTGCATGCGGATCAAGACGTAGAAGTGACCGAATTTGAGATCAGAAGGCCCCTGCTATTTCCTTATGTCCGGATCATCTAATGAACTTTAGGCGCCTTCTGTACTGCCACGGGGATCTGGTCCGGATATTTCTTTAGGATCTTCTAGAGTAGCACTTCTTGAATGGATACTTCTATTTATACATGGATTTCATGCTCCTGGGACTGGACTGGACCAGGTTGGGCTGAGGGAATCCTAGGGGCCCCGAACAATGGGCAGGCAACATGAAAGAAAGCCTTATCTCGTTTATTTTCAGAATTGATATTGATGAAAAGTAAATACAGAGTCTTTCACACAAGTAGCAGATTTACACTGCCCACTTAATTCTCAACTGAGAAAAGTGTCAGATAGTAATATGAGCGCACTAATTGAAAAGAAATGGGACCCTGAAATTTGCGATGGGCATATTTGGGCTGCTGACCCAGAAGATGGAGATATTGAGCTCCTAAATTCCATGGAGCCATTCCAGGCATCAGCACCAGCCCTCACATCTGAAGAGATTAATCCACTTTCAGTAAAGCCATTATCTGTCCACTCCCTCTGCCACCCCCATCCTCACCTGCCAGGCATACTTGAATGGATTAACCCAACTTGGCATGCTGATATGGAACCTGGGGCTGTATCTGGAGCATTGCCAAAGCAGATGCCTTCCAATATATTGCTGTATGTTCCCAGAAAGCATCATCCCCATCCATTATCTTCCCTGGACTTATAATTAGACTTATCTGCCAAGAACTCCCCAATGGTGAAATCCTTATAGTGACCCAAGAAGAAGTTTGCTATTCTCCTACAGAACAGCTAGAATTGCTAATATGTATGGAAGGAAGCCTGAATATTA
Organism: Tenrec ecaudatus; assembly: GCF_050624435.1. Lineage (NCBI taxonomy): Eukaryota > Metazoa > Chordata > Mammalia > Afrosoricida > Tenrecidae > Tenrec > Tenrec ecaudatus. The sequence goes on along the minus strand of NC_134546.1, from coordinate 26,208,471 downwards.
TATGTCAGGGTGATTATGTATATATGTGTATGTTTAAGAATATATGTAGAGATACTTATATCACAAGGACATAAACTTGGATCAATCTAAGTTTATCAATATGAGACTAGTATGCACAGATCTTTCAATGTGTTATCTAGAGTGACTAGGAGAATTTCAATAGTTTATTTGGCTGGTATGCTGAAGCATAGGTTGTCAGATGGTCTATCCTAAGTCAAGTTGATGTTCCAGACTACCTTGATATACTACAGAAGATAGTATGCAGAGGCTTAGGGAAATTGACATGTTCCAGTGGAATAATCAAAATAAACCCATATCCCATAAAGGGAATACCCCAAGGCCACAACTTTTACCAAAACAATAACAAACACATGTATGAATGGAGCCCCAGATTCTCTGAAGACCCCTACGATTGCTATTTTATGCCAACCAGGCCTGACAGTGAGAACTGTCTTAATTGAATGAAGACATTGGTCTCATGGCGTAGGGGCAAAGTGGCAGCAATCGTCAAGGAAACAAGGTGGGTGTGGTTGCCATAATGCGCAGTAGAGTCAAAGTATTAATCACAATTCTCTGACTTGTATATACTTATGGTCTTGGTTACACAGACAGGGTTTGCATAAGAGAGAAATAGATGAAAAGTCTATTAAATATTTACTTAACCTATACAAGCAGGAAAGTTCTAGTTCAAGTGAATGACAGCATAACTCAATTTGCCAGAATCGACTCATGACCCCTTAATCAACTTCCAGACTTGAACCGGTTTGCAAACCCACAGTCCCTTGAATGAAGGAGACTCCAAGTTCCTTTGAGAAAGGACCCCCTATCCCACCCCAGGAAATATAGCATGGGAAGTGGGAGTAGGCAGTTCCAAATGCCAGCTATGGCTGTGAGAATAGCTGCAGAAGTGAGGAATGCAATTATGAGGAAATCCTATCTCTAAATATGTGTAAAATATTTTGTTTTGTTCACTCATAAACTATAAGATGGAAATGCGACTAGTGCGTTTTCGGTTTACGTATGTTAGTTGTATCTTATTCGGCATAAGAGTGATTTTATTTAGTTTTTACAGATTCCAAGTTGACAGGGTTGGTCTGCGATAACTTTAGTTAATGTCAACCAGCAGAAGCCCTGATGACATTGTGGTTGAATGTAGAGCTTATAACAATAGGAAGGTCATCAACTCCAAGTGAGAAAGATAAGACTTTCGATTCTCATAAAGAGTAACAGGCTTGGAAACTCACAGGGACACTTCTATCCTGTCCAATAGGGTCACTGTGAGACAGAATTGACTCGATGGCTGTGAGCTGAATGAAAGGTAAATCAGGGTGAAGGTTGGGTAGAGTCTAACCCATTAATGAGATCCCAACCTGATACCATCTCTGAGGAAGTGTGGCCTTTTTATAAGGGTGACCCTGAACAGAACTGTGCCCTCTCTTGCCCCTTCACCATCTGCTGGATCTGAATCCTATATCTGGTTCATCAATCTCTTGTAGTGTTGCTTATCAATCCCAGGAGCTGTCAGCATAGTGCAGACCTTGCATTCAATTGCCTCTGCTTCTACCAGTCTGTGGGCCTCCTGCTTCATCTTCACAATTCCTGTTCATGAGGTTCTGCAACGGTAGGAGTCAGGGAACGTGTCTAGCTTATATCTGATCTAAAGACTTGAACTGGACTGGACTGACCTACTTCTATGGTTGTGTAAGCCTCTTCTTGATATAAATCTCTTGCTATAAACATACTTGTTTCTATGACAAATAAGTGTCATGGGTTTTGCTTCTCTAGAGAATGCAATATAACACAGTTTATTCCACAGCCATCCCTTGGCCTAGTTTTGACTGATACTATTGAGCTTCTTTCATCTCTTTCCACAGATGGAGTCTATTTAATTCCTGTGTATTGCATATGATGATTTCACATTTATACTGGTCATTTGCATTGTTGAAAAACAGGTATTTGCATAGAAGAAGTCAGTGGTCTTATAAAATACTTTCATCTGATCTCCAACTTCCTTTCTATCACCAAGATTGGATCTTTAACTACTACCCCTTATTGCTTCCAACTTTCTCATTCCAATCTCCAGTAATTATCCATGCATATTGATTGTATGTTTGACCAAGTTAAGAATTAAGGAGCTGGTAGAATTCTTCAAATTTTTCATCATTAGTTTTAGTGTTTGCTGTGTAAATATGAATCATAGTTATGCTAAATGGTTTTCCTTATAGGACTATAGATAATATCATCGTGCAGACAGCATTGCACTTCAAGACAGATCATCGTTCTTTTTGATGATAAATACAATTGCATTTTTCTAGAATTTGTCTTTCTCAAATAATAAACTACATTATTTTCACATTCAAAATGGCTAAACCCAATCAATTTCCACTCAGTAATACCTTAAAACAATTGCCCTAAGATATATTTTGAATTTGGGATTGAAGACACTCTTAGTGGTCACCTCTCCTCCAAATAAGAGTGGCTTATCATATAAGCAGTATTCCTGGGAATACTGTGCTTTCTTGAATAATTAATTACATGATGCCAACAGGTCATTTTTAAAAATCCTAAATCAAAGATGAAATGCTAGATCAATGGAAACAGATGAAAATAATTAGAATGTGTCACAGTGTAAAAAAAAAACCATAATCAATGTCTCCAAACAAATTGTATGAAAATTCTTCAATAGGAAATTAGTTTTCTATGAAAACTTTCATTTAGAGTACAGTATTTTTTAAATCCAGAAATAATTCTAAATGTACTGGATAATTTCACCTATGTGCGGAGGCTTTAAAAAATAAAATGAAAAGTTTTGAATAATTTTGAATCAGGAATTCTTAGGAACCATTACAGAAGGTAAACAATCCTGCAATCACACTAGAAGAAAAGACTAATTTTTATTTATTTGTGGACTATGTCTTTGATAACAATATTCATATTTCTGAAAGCTTTATTAGGACAAGTATAGCATCTGGACTCCACCACTTTGTTGGCACTTTCCTCTCCTCATTGCCTACTTGTCTTCCTTCTTATCTTTTTCTCCATATTATTCTTACGAGTGGCATTATTAAGTCTGCTATGCAAAATAGCACATACTCAAGATCATACAATGTCTCCTTAATTAAAGTGTATCAAGTACAGCATCTGAAAGTAATCTGAATCTAACCCAAAAGACAAATCTGTTTGTATAATTATTTACAGCAATATGCACATGGTTCTTTTTAAACAATATATTCCTTGCCCCATTAATTGCGAAGTGCTTCCCAAATGATTCTTGTTCAAAAGAGGCTGTATAAACATGTGCATAACACAGTATGTCCAAATAAAAAAAACTGTCTTAGTCGTTAACATCTAAGGGAACATTAAATGAAAACTTATTCATATAACATTTACTAAAATGTAGATAGTAATCATATATATTTATATAACTGATTGGCCTCTCACTGTTTTAATCTCATTTCTTTATATATATGGCCATATAGCATTACCAGTGACTAAATAAATCAATCAATCTTGATACATCTGTATCTGTATCTGATACAAATGTATCAATCTTGATACATCTGTACTTCTGAAAGGTCATTGTTTTGTCATTCTATAATAAAGCATCCAGGGGCTATGACCTTGGGAGTGACATTCTATAATAAAGCATTCAGGAACTATGACCTTGGGCGTGACTCCCAATTGACCTTGGATGTGACCTCTCGTTGTCCTTTCTTTAAATGAACAATTTGGTTCATATTATAAAAGGGCACATTTACGTGTGCTCCACATTTTGGTTTGGGGTTAAGATATCAGAACATCTCTTCTTCCTTCAGAAAAACAAGGAATCTTTTTTCTTTGATGCTGTAGCTTAATAAAAGCAAGAACAGCAACGCTGTGAACACTGAAAAGCCTCTCAGAGCTGCACACATTCTAAACACACCTGAGCTTTGCTGGCAACCTTGTCCCCTAGTTCAAGGCTTGAATACCAATAACGGGAAAATTCTGACAGTATTCAGGCCACATAAGAACTGCTATTCTCATGAAATACCACCTTGGAAAGATAACAAACACAGTAAGTGATATCTAAAAGACGAATATTAAAAATATGACCCTTGTCTCACTCAGAAAATGGATGGATTGTTCCTAGCCGGGCCAAAATCTAGGTGATTGTCATTAGAAAATAAAACAAGGTTGGTGGTATATGCAGACAAAAATGTGTGAGTACACTGCGGGAGAACATTTTGTTAATTGTCTACCCCACTCCCCACTAATAACAGGCTGGAGTTCCCTTTTGTGTTACTCTTTGGGTTTTTACTATCTCCGGAGAATATTTATTTAAAAAAACTAGTTAAGTTGGAAAATAGGGTTTCTGAATTATAATAAAGTATTTATGAGATTGGTTAAGTTATCCTTTGGGGAGAAGGCATATGGAGATAAATGACATGAAACAGAATCCCAGGGAAATGATGCTTAACGGTCCAGTACAAGACAACTCTTCCACTAGATCATAACTCTTTGAAGCCATAACTTAACCGTCTCTCTTTCTTTCAATATCCTCAGCATGGTGCAATTTTATATATTTTAATGTTGGGTTTATGGAGTGACATGAAATAAAAGAAACAGTAATTGGAATTTAGATTTTTTTTCCAGTGAAAGACAACTGATAAACATCCTATAAATGAAAATTCCTTAGTGCAAATGTTAGCAAAAGTTAAACTACCGACTGTACACTTACTGTAATGATTTTTTGGAATCAATCCTAACAGCAATTCTCAGGCAACCACATAACAGACCTCTAGTTGAAAAAAAAAAGTACTTCTTTTTATAGAGTCACACTAGTATAGAAGAAATGCACTTGTTAATTTATAAATATTTAGGAATATCCAGTAAGTAATCTAGTCAGTAATTCAATTTTGGGTGTATGTCTCCACTGGGTGGGATGAGAAGAATAGCATTTTCATATTTCAAAATAATCGTTAGTGAAATATCAGCAAGAGCATGTTATGAGATTCCAAAATCTGAGTTTAATAATTTGCCTTCATTGAACACTGTAACCCAAGTTAGCTCACTGCCATCAACTCATTACTGACTCACAGTTGCCCTATGGCACAGGATAGTACTGCTCCTGTGAGTATCTAAGCCTATAGCTCTTTATTAACTTTCTCCCAAGAAGCAGCACGTGGTTTGAACTTCTCACCTCACAGATCTCAGCCCAATGCGTAACCACTATGATCATTAGAACTCCGACGGAACCCTCTAGGTTTTATAAAATGACCCAGAAGATTGTCAGTTTCCTTTCCAAAAAATAGATACGAAGAATATAATACTAAGTAAAACGGCTTACATAGAACACTGAATCCAGGGTCGGATGATAATAGTATATATTCCCACAGCACCGTGTGTCACTGTCGTACTGTGGTGGCATGTATGTTCGGTTGATGCTGCAAGCTATAATACTGGTATTTTAAATACCAACAGGGTCACCCAAGGGGATTAAGTTTCAGTGGATCGTCTAGACTAAGAACACACTACAGAGAAGGTTCTCCACTTCTTCAGAACTTGGCCCTGAAAATCTTGTATGCAGCAGCAGAACACTGTTGTATATGGTACCTGAGGGGCTCCTCGGGTTAGAAGGCGCTCACAGCATGACTGGGCAAGGGCTGCCTTCACCTAGTAGCCTACAGCATAATGGTCAGATGGAAGGAGTAAAGGTTGGCGGGGGGATGGGTCTTCATTTGCTGATGTGGCATCACTCAAAACTGTAGCAGACAACTATTAATCAAAACACAGAATGTGTGAAAGACGAATCTACAAAAAATGGAAGTAGTCAAAATGAATGAAACGCTTAAAGATCAATGTCTTAGACATTACTTAGCTGAAACTAACTTGTATTAGGCATTTTGAATCAGAGAATCATAGTTTAGTATGTCAGAATTGATCAAAATGTGAGGAATCGTATTACATTCATCATCAGAAAGAACATGGTCTATCTTGAAGTACAATGTTGTTTTGATAAGGTAATATCTATATACCAAAGATATAAGTCCAGTAAATACAAATTTTATTCAAATTTGTATATCTATCACTAGATTTACTTTTGAAGAAATTAAACTATTTTACTAACTCATTTAGTCTAAGATGATCAAACATTCAATCAAAATTATTGGTGATAGGATACAAAAGTTGGAAGCAGAGAGGATGATACAGTAATTGGAAAATTTGCCCTTGGTGATGGAAACGAAGCTGGAGATCGCATGATAGAATTTTGTTAGTCCAATTACTTCATTGCAAATTCCTTTTTACAACAGCATAAATAGAATCTGTATACATAGCAATAAAATCTACTACCTCTCTGCAGGTATAGATGATGGAGAAGATTAATATTAGCACCTAAAATGAGCCCACATGTAAGTTTAGGTAGAAGTTGAAGAAAATTTTAAGAGTTTACAAGGACCAAGGAAAGATCTTGAGTGTAGCCCACCTAAATTTGGAGAATATCTTGCTTTTTTAAAAAAATTTTCTATAATCAGTAGTACAAAACAGTAATCAGGGCTTTCATATACATACATGTCTAGGTTGAAAAACCGGACAAAAACAAAGCTAAAGAACCAAGTTGAAAAACTATTTCCAACCTAATACCAATGGGGCAATGATGGAATTGGGCTATTTGTTTCCATTGTTCCCTTGTTTAACTGACTTCAAACAAAAGTTTTCATCTGTTTGTTTGTTTGTTTTTAAAAAGCACTGCATTATATATTGGCCCAACGTTTCTGGCAGGGACAAGATGAAAATAGTTGAAATAGAGAGAATTATGAGAGTGTTGACATGATTTTACTAAAGAATGCATGGACTTCACACCAATAAGAATCAATTCCAAAGTTTTTCCTCTGCTGAATAACATTGTAAGTGATATTACTTTTTTTCATTCTATTTTCCTTATTCCTTCTTTAATTTCAAAACTAGATCCAGTCCCACTCTAAAAAAGCATGAGCATTCGTGTGCCTATATATTTGCATGTGCACATATAATTATTAGCTTTAAAAACCACTTGGATCACATCCTGTATTCTTTTGAAACTTTACTGTCTGGTAGATTTAATATTGATAAAATCTATTTTATTTGGGGGAAAAAGTATCAACATTGCATTGAACATTGTACCCTCAAAGGGCATGTGAAGGAACTGGGGTGATGCTCTCAGCACAGTGTAACTCAGAGCGTGTAAAATGTTAAAAGGTCCAGTGTTCAGAGTTATTTAAAACCCTCAGTCAGTTTTCATCGAAGTTCCTTGTTTACAGAAATCATATTTACGACACCATGAAATGAGAATAAAAATTCATACCTAGGAAGAACTTGAAGGAAGACAGAGTGTTCAGGGTGGAAGGTACAGTGATTATTTAAATTAGATCACTTCTGTACTATGTCCTTTAAAGATGAAATGACTGATGGAGGTTAGAAGTAATACATATTGAGGACCAAGGGTGCTGGATGGTACTGATAGGTAGACAAATAAATATGTGTAAGATCTATTGACCAGAAGTAACTAACTTTTCAGATATGATTGTGAAAAAAAAATTCCTTGGGGCTCCACCTGATCTCCTCTCACTCCCAAGGCTTCATGCCACAAGGCAGAAATCAGATATGCTTCCATCTTCCCTCCCTTTTGACCCTATTCTGACATCAACTATCCCTCCTATGACATTCTACTTCAGTTACTGGGTTCCATAATTTATGGCAATATCCACATAGAACTCACAGACAACCGTGACCGTGGATAGTTGATATCAAGAAAGTTCACAGGTTATACATCAATTGATCAATACTCAGGATACAGCCAAGACTCTCTCTTCTCTGTCTCTGGTTCTCAGACTGTTGGATTGGTATCTGCTTTGCTGAAGAGATTTTACAAAGTTTTTTTATAATCATGACGATCAATTCCAAAAGGGTATGCCACTCTACTATAAGCCTCAGTAGAAGGCACCCAGCTCCAGTTCCATGGATCAGCAAACTCAGCTTCCCAATGAAGTACCCAGAGGCAACCCACCCCACAAGCTACGCTCCTGCCCCAAAGCACTCATCTGCACGTGTCCTGTGGTTTGGAAAGTCCACTTTTCTGACTCATGGCCTGGCTCCTGATTCTGCCATCGCTGCTTCCCTGTTGCTCCCCTGATGCTCAGTGCACACGGATCTCAGGGTCCAAAAGATATGCTCCATTCCTGCTTCTCCTCACTTTCTGGCAATGAACCCCAACATCCTGGTTCCAATTGGGCTGCTTTTAGATGCAACAGATGATGATCACAATTAACCCTCACCATAATCACTCACAGTTGAATCATATAATTCTATCCATATCTCCCTCCACCTTCTTATCCATGCCATTCTGGAAAATGAAGGACTTTGATGGGTCCAAAAATTGCTATGACTAAAAGAGCCATATGAAATAATTCACTCCATTGCTGATTGTATATTTGAGCTACAGAGAATCAAGAGACTTTCCATAAGTTATATTTTCAGTTAAATGATGAGATTGCTACTTTCCCAACATTATGGTATAGGGATTTAATTACAAGCTTTGACACAAATGAATTATTTTTTCAATACCATAGTTGAAATGTTAGAAGTACCAGAAGATATTTACATTGGTTCATTGGTATCTATGGAATCAATGAAAAACCAATTCTAATTTCACTTGGAATAAAAATGCTGTTCATATCCTGATCATTTCTTGTAGAGAATCAGAGGAAAGTTTCATAAGTATTTAGATTATATGCATCATCTTCCTAACATAGAGGGTAAACTTTAGCAAAAGAGTTTGCCTATATTGCCTATTCACATTCATGGTGTTCCCTTATATTTAACCAAACTGATTAATTGAAGAACAGGGCAGCATGAACTCTGCCCACCTCCTCTTTCAAATCCAGAACCAAATGTTCACATTTAATTAAGTTTGTATTTATGAAGCCCTCCTGTCCTCTTTGCAATTTAAGGAAGACATAAAAAACACAAAATAGCTAAATGTCAGCTTCCAAAGAAGTAAGTTTTCTTCATGAGAAGGAGGATCACTGTGCACATTCTCTAAGCCACACTAATACACCAAAAGACACCAGGGATCTTGCTGTTCTTATGAAATATGGCATAAGATACAAGCAAACCTTTACTTCTTATTTCATCTAAAGAGACAAGGAACTGCCGATTTTAATTGTGCATTTGAAGAAATGTTTCTATCAGTTTATATGTAGGTTTATGTTTAAAATGTTAGCGGTCTTTGATCAGTAGAATATGCCCTGCATTTACGGAGAGGCAATTCTGACACACTGGCGCTCATGTAACACACCTTTCATCTGTGCACCTACCTCTTTATTCGGCCTTCATCTACTGCATGCATTTGTATTCTCCTTTGTTTTTGTCTCATTTCTTCTTTTCCTGAATTTCTACCCCTCCCAAAACATCTTCTTATACGTACTTAAAACTCAGTATCATCAAAGGCAACAAGCTAAACAATCTACATGACCCGACAGTGCGGTGCCATGGATTATCCAAGTTTTAAAAGGTGGGTAGGAAGGGGGAACTGGCCACAAGGATCTACATATAACCTCCTCCCTGGGGGACAGACAACAGAAAAGTGGGTGAAGGGAGATATCGGACAGTGTGAGGCATGACAAAATAATAATGTTGTAAATTATCAAGGGTTCATGAGGGAGGGGATTGAAGGGAGGAAGGGGGAAAATGAGGAGCTGATACCAAGGGCACAAATAGAAAGCCAATGTTTTGACAATGATGATGGCAACAAATGTACCAATGTGCTTGACACAATGAATGTATGTATGGATTGTAATAAGAGTTGTATGAGCCTCCAATGATTAAAACTGATACAGTGATTTTGTTCTTCATTTTAAAATTAAGAAATTTAAACTTAAAGAAATCGCATTTTGTCAAAGATCCCACATGTCAAAAATGTAAAAACTCCTGTTATCTTTAGTTTGAAACTAGATCTCTCTTCCTTGCATTATCTTGCTTCTTGCTTCCTCCACTCTATGGAAGGGAGCAGAGTTAGTGTTATTAAGCAGGGTTGGTAAGTTTATTAAACTATTTTCCATGAACACGTTCATGCAATAATGGGAAAGGACTGACCCAGCCAGTCAGAGGCTATTGCTCAGTACATCCTAGTCTCCTTCTTCCTTGTTATGCAGAAGAGTGAGGCAGGAATGGAGGGGCAAGCAGACCTTGTCAGCGTTGAAGGTGCCCTCAGGTATTCAAAGTCTTCCCTGGCCCTGCCAGACAGGCTGGCAGAGGCAGTACTCTGATGCAAAACAGATAATCATATTTTATTCTCAGTTCTTTACATGTCAAGATGGCCTTGCCAAAACTACATGGCAACATGATGCTGTAACTCTGGCTCCCTACACTCAGTTGCCAATATGATCTTTGGATAGTTGGACAATATGCAAATTCTCCCAGCGCTGCAGTTTCCATTGGACCTTGGACAGCGATTCAACATAAAAGTAAATGTGAACCAAGACATCTCTTAGAGTTGAGATGACTCAAGATTCTCTGACAGACCCCATGTGGTTAGGTAGTGTCTCCTGAGAAATCCCAGAATTGAAATAGATCAGCAAATAAGGACCCATTCAATTTTTTTGATTTGGAAATTTGTCACCTGTGTCCTTGAGTGGACAAGCTAGGGGGATTATAAAGGATTATGCATTAATAGTATGCATTTTCACATTTACCTGACACTAGCCAATGCGACTGCCTCTCCAGCAGGTTGTCCTTATCTTAGTGATTGTGTGAGTATGTGTGTTTTTTTTCCTTATGAAGCAAATACAAGGTTTTGCATTTATTGCTGTGAGTTCTCACTGAGTAGAATTTTTTTTTTGTACCTCAAATAGAAAATACCATGGGAAGCTTCTCTAAAACTACCGTGAAGGGAGAGTAAATAGGAAGCATTTGCAGCAAATTTCTTATTGTTGTGCTGGATTATGTGTCTTTTTAATCTGATCAGAAGCATGTACTAACAAGTAGGGTTATCTGTCTTGTATGTTAAAAGAAATATAGGAATTGACACACGCATTTTATCCTTAGAATCTTAATAAGTCCCCAAAGGAAAACAAGCACCCAGATAACTATAATATGTGCTTCCAATTCAAATAAAATAGCAGTGCACAGTTTTCTTTAAGGTTCTGAACCACCTTGCTAAATGTAACTTTTGTAAATCAGCTGGTCTCCTGTGTATGTCATTTTCAGATAACAGGATGAATATTAATAAATAACATAGTTCAAAAATTTCTCAATCTACATAGAACCAATCCAAGGTTCTAAATACTTAGTCTAACTTTCAGATGTTCAGTAGCATATATTATAAGTAAGATCCCTGATTGTGTTGTGATTAATCACATGGCTGTTAACTAAAAGGTCAGCATTGCAAACCCCTGTCATTTGGCAGTGTCTGCTCTGTGAGCATTTGCAGCCTTTCAAATCTTATGAGCAGTTCTACTCTGTCTGAGGGGCAGAAGTCAGAATTGATTCAACCAAAATGGATTTGTTTTGGTTTGGCTGATATATATATATTATATATACAAATTTCATAAAAATATGAAGCCTGTATGATTTTAGTTCTTTGCCTGTTTCTGTAATATTATTGACTATATTACTGAAATACGGTGGTTAAACAAGCTTAAATCAAATTATTTAAATGAACCTTTGTTATTGTCTTTATTATCTTCAATTTTCCTGATCATCCTAGTAAAATAGATCATCATTTGCATTTCTGGTGTGGATATCTAAGAATGTGTATGTGTGTGTGTGTGTGTGTGTGTGTGTATACACACATGCACGCATTCTCATGAATCAAAATCAGATGGGAAATTCTTCATACCATTACCTGCATTTAAAGTAAGTGCGCCTTGAAGCTTCCCTGTCCTACTTTCTACACTGCATACCTGAATACACACTGGAACACATACTGCATATGCATGCCCTTCAGAACACCAACACATAATAACCTGTTCTGGCTGAAGTGCAGGGAGTGGAGCAGACAGTTCTTTGTCAGGATAAATGAAAGCTACTCAGTAAATGACAGGTGATCACAGACTGTCCTGAATCAATTCCTAATTCTTAACATTTTTCATATTGGTTATAATTCTAACCCTCACTCTCTGAAGTTCTTTTTTCTTTCTTGCTGTGTAATTTTGAAACAGATTCCTTCTATGATGGATTTTCTCCTCCCCCCACCCCACCCCTACCCCAGGGACGTTATCTGCTCAGAAATAGTGAGCATTGTTAACTACTCCGGTTCCCTAATATAACTATATGACTCACTATCAGATTCCAATATATAACCCTGTGTATATTTATCAGTATAACGAGCTCATCACAAGAAAATATTGACTCTTTGAACAGTAAGGACAGAAGACCTGAGGAGTTGTGGCACGACATCAAGAGATATACATGGAGAGGCCAAAAGGTCATTAGAAAGAAAAAGAATTCAAGCCTTGAGTTGAAATAACAGAGGATTCTAGAGCCAGGATCTCGCACTATGCAGGAACCACCAAGAAGCAGTAACAGAATTACTGTACCAAAAGGAACTCATTGACATCTCATCATTTCAAATGGTAGCATATGAACAAGAAACAATGACGCTGAAGGTCAAAAGTTCAAACTTCACTGAAGACGTTATCAAAAAACTAGACTCCCATAAGTGACACACTGCCAATCAACACGTTTCAACCAGCTGATAAAGCACTGAAAGTACTTGCTCACCTCTGACAAGATACTGGGAAGATAGTGTCCTGGACGACTGACTCGAAGAGACGCATATTTGTAGCTAAAGAAGAGAAAGGTGACTTGTCAGAGTGCAAAAATTATTAAACCGTATTGTTAGTATTACATACAAGTAAAATTGTCCTAAAGAAAATTTAACAACTGTTCCAGTATTATATTGCTAGGGAGTTGTCAGAGAGTCAAATATAATAAGGGATATAATTTACTGATGTCACTGGGTCACAGCTGAAACGTGACTAAAAGCAGAGGATACTGAGAAAAAACTGTTTGCACATATTTTATTAACTACTCTGTGCTTGTATCTACAGTGCAGAAGGTTTAGAGGAACCAGATGAATTACCAGGTAATGACACATATCATTAATTTTTTTTAACATTTTATTAGGGGCTCATACAACACTTATCACAATCCATACAAACACACACACACACACACACACACATATATATATATATACATCAATTGTATAAAGCACATTATTAAATTTTGTTCTGTTTTAAAAAAAATTTGCTATTTGTCCCTGTAGATTTTATATATCCATATAGGTGACTTAAATTGCACTGAAACGAAAACCATTGTTTTTCTAGTGGACTCTGATAGAGAGGCCATTTAGGCCCTAGTTGAGGCCTAATTGAGGCCCTAGTTGAGTCGCATCATTTCATAAAAGCTATGTTTCATAAAAGCTACGTTTTGTGGGAGGAGCCTTGGTGTCACCATGGCCAAGTGATTGGCTGATGCAAAAGTGATTTCTTTTAGAAGGATTAGCAATAGTTTAGCCCCTGTGAAGCAGAGGTTAAAAATATCTCAAATATGTGTTTTCCAAAATGCTCTACCACTCCTCTTTCTACTGTCAAGCACCACTCAGCATTTTCCCTCCCATCTCAGGGTGCCACCTTCTCAGAAAACTCTCAAAGTGTTAAAGAAATGTCGCATGTGGTTGTTAGGACTCGAGGATCCTCCTAATTAGGCTGCATAAGCTGGTGAATCAGGTCAGGTGATAAACCACCTACTCAAATACCAAGAACCAGAGGTGAGATGGAGAGGAACCAGGCACAGGATGAACAGCAAGAGAATGAATTTGCCAAAGGCTTTCAGAGCAGCCAGAGAATGGGAAACTGCTGAAGCAAAAGAAGGTTGGCCAATCAAATGAGTGAGTGTCACCTGAGACCGGACCAGGGACCTATAGGGCAGTAGGGAGCAACTGGTTACTGCTCCTTAAGGAATGGCTCAGCACTAGTCTTTTGTGAATACTCACTTGGGAACTAGGGGCCAGGGTTGTCCCAAAAACGGTGTCTTGCCCACATCCACAGCTGTGATGGACGTGTAAAGCAGAGAGACATCAGCAAAGAGCCCGACCTTGGAGGTGGTAGATAGATTAAGGGCTGCTACAATTAGCTAAACATAAGAACAATTATGCAGATGGCCCAGGACTGCACAGTATGATTTTCTGTCGTACATCATATTTTGAAGTGAGAGATGACATGATGAGACTTAAAAACAACAATGAAAGAAAGGCAAAGAGCATATGTGGATAGGGAAAGGCAAATGTTCTATATAAAATGGTTTATTTTCTTATATCAACTCATATGAAATGTTCTCTTCATTTACATGAAGATTTTAACTTCATTTTTTCTATGCAGTCTCGGTTATTTGTTGTTCCCATAATAAGAGACATAGCACAGATAGAAAGCAGTAAAGAGGAAAGAAAAAATGTATATAAATATAGCAGGTTTCTGGAAACAACAAAATATAGAAGAGATATAAATTTGAAAAAATGTAATATCTATTAAAGGAAAGAAAAGTGGTTCAGAAAAGATAAAAATAGGAAGTATTTTGTAATAGAAAATTTCTTTGTTTATTAAATTTATTTATTTATATTTTAAAGCAAGTATTTATCCAGACACTAAGCCTAATAAAATTCACATTGTTGTGTCCTTTCCCCTCCACTACTAGACAACTTTTAATTTCTGTGATTCATGATCTTCATGTCTAAATTATAGAAAATGTAATATATCTGAGATATTAAAGATAAAAGCAGAATAATGTAATTTTGTTCTATTTTTCATTTCTATCTCTGTGTATATATATGGGCATGTGTAGTGAAAAAGTATACACCAAGACATTAGCATTGACAAGTCAGTACCATTGATTAATTTTTTTTAAGCTGTTCCACAATTATGATCAATACCCTCATCAAAAATATACTACTAACATTAACTCAATAACTGCCAAATAAAAAACTGCCCCTTCGCATGGCTATTTCACTTCACAAAGATATCAAGCTTCCTCCATGTTGCAAAATGTACCGAGAATTAATTTCTCTGAATACTTACATGATCTTCCATTGTGTGTACATATCACATTTTACTTACCTATTCATCGGTTCATTTGTTATTTCTCTTGCTGTCATCTAAAAAAGCACTACCATAATTACTGGGATACAGGAGTCAGTTTGAAACCCTGCCTTCGCTTTCTCTGAGGATGCACATTGGATGGGATGGCTGCGCCATATGGTAGCTCCATGTTTGTTTGATTTTTTTAAGAACTACCTAATGGCTTTCCATGGTGGCTATACCATCTTACATTCTACCAGTGATAGATGAGAGAGTGCTGGAGTTTCTCTGTAAACGAGCCAGCACCTGTTTTGCATACTTTCCTTTAAGCCCTGGCTTCTTTTTTCGGATTGTGCTCATTTGCAACCTGTAAGTAGTCCTAGAGGCATTAATTTGATTAGCGCAAAAGGGGACATTGTGTTGCTTAAAATTTGGAAAGGTGGGTGTCAGGTTTCTATCCTTTCACCATACAGATGTTGAGCAAATAAATTAAACTATATGAGGAAGAATGTGGCATCATACTAACAACCTGTAATATGGAAATGAAACAAATTTGGTTGCCAACTGTGAAGATGATGTGAAGCATCTACTGATGAAAATCAGATTACAGTCTTCATTATGACTTAGACCTCAACATAAAGTAAACAATGATCCCTACAAATGGAACAATAACCAACGTCCATATCCAGAGATAAAAAACGTTTCATTTTACATGAATCAGCCATCAACAAATCAAATGATGTATCGCATTGAACAAATGGGCTGAAAAAGCTCCTATGACTTTGTTAGAAAGCAAATATACCACTTGCAAAGACTAGAGTGTGTGACCCACGCCATGATATTTTCAAAACCCTTATTTATGCAAGAGCTTGGCAATAAATAAGGAAAAATGAAGAATAATTTATGCCTTTGAACCACTGTTTTGGCAGAGAATATTAAATGGTAACTATATGAAGGACTCTAAGAAAAAATGAATAAATTCATGTTGGAAAAAGTACAGATACATATTCCTTAGAAGGAAGATGGTGAGACCTCTCAGGCACAGTGGATATGCTATTGTGAGAGAACAAACCCTGGAAAAGGCTATCAAGCTCAAGAGGATGGATTGATTCAACACATTGTTGTTACAGTTTTGTACGTATTTTGGACACAAAGCACTTAACTGGTCCTTGAAAATTTTCTCTCTATCTTTGTTTAAGTTTTTTTTTTTTCAACCTGGTTGATAAAGACCTTTTATGTAAAGAAGTATTTAATTTTTAGGAGTTCTTATTTGGACTTTTGGCTTTTTAAAAAACCATACCAGAAAAATCTGTTCCTAACTACTAGGTCCCACACTCTTATACTTCCACACATGTATTTCCTTTAAAGAATTTTATTTTTAGGTTCACATTCATATCCTTGATTATTTTGAATTGCTATTATGTATGGTGTGAGGCATGGGTCATTAATCATTTTTCTCCATGTGAAAAATCTAGTTTTCTCAGCAGCACTTACTGAAGAGTCTCATCCTTCCCATGAAATTGACTTTACACCCATGTGGATAATTAGCTGAATGTGGACATATGAGTGAACTTTCAGTTCTCTTCCCTTTCTCTTACGTTGATCATTGTGCCAGCACTAGGCTGGTTTCGTTCATTTAAAAAATCATTTTCAAATACTCTTGGAGTCATGTAGCAATAGTAATTTGGGGAGAAGAAGATTGATTTAATGATGGTTTATTTCCTTCCGTTTCCTTCTGAGGCACCTACGTATGGACAACAATGTATGAATTTGGTTCCGACCCACTGTTCAGTGCTCTCAAAACCAAACCAAACGCTGTTCTCAAGTCGACAGTGACCCTGTAGGACAGGGTGCAACTCAGTCTGCATGTTTGTGAGACTGTACCTGTTTATGGGAGTAGAAAGCCCGCTCTTTCTCGCTCACAGTAGCTGGTGGTCTCACACTTGGACTGTGTGGTTAGTAGCCCAGGGCACAACTCACCGAGCCTCTGCGGCTCCATATTCAGTGTTCTAGGCATTGACTATTATTTAGATAAAAAATAACATGCCCACATTCAAGATTTTCCTTTTAAATATCTGTCCATCAATATTCAGCCCACTCTGGCATTCTTAAATAGTAGACATTTCATCAAATATTTTAGAATAGAAAATGTTAATGTTTGGAGTGTCTTGTCAATGGAATCCCTCTGTCACGCTCCACTCCAGACTGTCATCTATGATCCAATCAGTTTCTCGGTGGGAGCCAGCGCTTCCCTTTCATCCAGAGTTCTTCTGGCCTCTTTTCTGATGTTTGCACATCACAACAAGAAATTACAGAGCTCTGACTGAACAGAGAAGCTGTCTAAAATAATTAGCCCATCCCTTCAAGAACTTTTTGGAATTTCCCACAGATGTTACAGTGTGTGTAACCAATTTAGATCACTCCCTATGGGGATTTGCCTCTTTTTTTTTCACTGTAATTTAGTTAATTCTCCACATGCTGCTGAAGTCATTCATCATCCATAGCTTTTCACCACATAGTTTGTGTTCTCATATTATTCTGTCATTAAGAAGAAGCTTTGGTAGTCACAAAGGACACAGTACAACCAGAATTGGAGATTATACTAGTGAATAGCTTGATGTGTTATAGTATGGCTGAGAAGTATATGAAAATAAAAATTTAATTTACTATTATTTTTGAATCTAGCATATTAGTCAACAAGTAATTACACAGCATATATAGTAGCAGCATTCATTTGCATGTTATTTTTGCTGTAGTTAATATTGACTACTTTTTCTATATACATGTATACTATATCAGAACTTATTTATTTCTTTTGATTATCTCTGAATTATGGAAATGTCTGATTACAATAATCCTGACACATCTAGTATTTCTAATGATTGAATTATTGTCAAAAGTTTTGATATTACATTGAGACAGGGTCAAAAACACTATTCTGTAAAATAATGGTCCTTCAATAACACTGCCTCATTATCAAAATTGGTTTAGATATCTATGCTGTAGTCTTCACTTCATATTCTGAAAATATACAATAAGTGACAAATATTTACCAACTATACTAGAATTTGGCAGGTGAGTGTATGAAGGAACTAAAGTAAATTGAGGGATCTCCTTTTCAACTGCATGGATGATTAATTAAGGATATAAAAATCTCATCTTTATCAAACACTGATAGTTATAAAACTGATTATAAGTTGGTAAATTTTCTTCCAAATTAGTAAAACAATATCTTACCATTGTGGCTCAAATTCCATTTCTACCTCTTCCCGTTTGACCTTAGGGAAATTACTTAATATATCTTGGCCTCAGTTTTCTCACTGATAAAATATTTTTAAATTGGAATTTTATTAAAGGAAGTCACACTTCTTAAATGTGGCCAAAGTTTATATATATATATATATATAAAAAAAAAGAAGAAGAAAAAGCCCCAATGCATGGAGCTTTCATAGCACACATTTTCCCCACTAGGTGAGTATTGAGCAAAGCGCTTGAGTTAGTGCACCCAGTGGCATCACCAGGGAAAGTTCTCTCAGATCACAGTGATTGTTTTGGTAAAAGCAGTTTCACTCAAACCTCATTTTATGTGATGGCTGAATTAAGAGAAGAGCATGCGGCTGTGAAATTTTGTTTTCTGCTTGGAAAAAATGCTGCTGAAACTGTTGTGATGTTGAATACAGCTTACAAGGACAGCGCTATGGGAAACACTCAACTGCATGAGTGGTTTTCTCATTTCCAAGAAGGTAAAATGTTAATTGATGCCAAACTTTGATCTGGACTTCCATCAACTTCCCCTGAAGGGACAAAAATGTTGACCACATTTGTGCATGTGTGCTCAAATGACAGCCATGGAAGAGGTGGGAAGTTATGTGGACTATCTTGGAGCTTGGTTCAGTGAGTTTTGACAGAAGATTTGGGAATAAGAAGGGTTGCTGAGAAATTAGTGCCTCTGTTTCTGACTGACCAGGAAAAAGAGGGTCAAGTGGAAGCATGCCATGCTTTGAAAGAACAGCTCTGAAGCGACCCAGACTATTTTTCCAAGGTCATTACTGGTAAGGAGATATGGTGATATTCTTAAGACCCTGAAAGCAAACATCAATCAAGCCAGTTGAAGATTCTATTGTCACCTTGCTCCCTAAAAGTTTGGTAAGTGAAATCAAAGATTGCAAAGATTCTCATTTATTTGTTTGATGTTAGAGGGATAGTGCATTTGGAGTTCATTCCACCAGGTCATACTGTTAATTAAGCTTTCTATTTAGAGATTCTGAAAAGATCACATAAGCCAGCCCCTAACAACAGTGTATAACAAAAACCGCCTGATTTGTGGCAGACTTGGAACTGGCTTTGCTTCCCCAACAATGCACCTGCTCACGAAGCCATCCCAGTGTGCCAGTTTTTGGCAAAAACAGCATGCTTCTCTTGCCCCATGAACCTTACTCACCTTACTTCACTGCATGAGACTTTTTATTTCCTTGAATGAAGAGAGGCATGAAAGGACAGCAATTTGACCCACATAGAAGAGGTGAAGCAAAAATGAGGGAGGTGCTGTCCAAACAGATGGGTTTGGAAAATGTTTCCAAGAATGGAATGCTGCTACATTACATTTGATAAAAAATTAGGCCACTTCATGTTACATGTTTCATTTTTTTAAGAGTAATGTACTTCTTCCCATATGTCAATTTACTTGTCCATAATCTCTTAATAGCATGATTGTGAGAAAAGACACAGTGATATGGTACTTACAGGTCAAATATATCCCTGTGTTAAGGACAGCTAATGGTGGACATTTGTTTTCCAGATAATATTGTATGGAATAAATAAGCTAACAAGAGGAGAAATTGCTTAAGTCTGTTGTGTGGGTTAGAATGTATGTGGCTAGATTTTATTTTTTTCCTCTGAACTAAGAGAAACAATTTTTTAACCTATAAAATGTGGTTTGTCATACTCTGTGGTTAAAAAAATGGCACAATATAAATCACCATTATCTATTCCAATATCATTTTTCTACTTTTGCTACCTAGGCCAGTTTTATTTAACTAGTATTGATTTGGTGTTTGGACATGCAACCGAGAACATCAGAATATAATATGCAGGTCACCAAATGAATCAATATCAGATTGAACAACAAAAAATTGAAAACCTAAAAACTGGTGAGATTTTCAGAGGTCTATTGAGAAAGCAGAAGCAAACCTCTTGAAAGTGACCTTCATTTTACATGGCTTATGTTACTCCACATACAGTAGAGAGGCAATTACATCTCTTCTAATTTCATTTCCCTCAAGAGACTCTTTTTTCTACCATTTCACCTTTTGGCTTTTCTTGTCGTGTATTGATGGGAGAGTATATTTCCATTACCTTTGCAGTCTTTTTTCATTCCCTTTAAAATTGAATTAACTTTAGTCTGCTGCTCCAGCTATCAAGTGTTGGTCCAACTGAGTTATTGAAGCTCTAAAGCAGTACATGATTTTATTACTGAAATCTATGTTTTATATATGACAAGTTGTTGAAGAAGAAAACCCTTGATTATTCTTCACAATGAAAGTTATTCTCTTGTTCTGTTTATTTAAGTGGGAGCATATGTTAATTCAGATAACCACACCCCAATCTTTACTTCTACAGTTTCATAGATCCACATGCAGTTGTTAATCAACGGATCTTAAAGTGACAACACATGCATTATCTTTCATCTTAACCTAATGTGAAATTCTATCAATGTGGACATTGACGTCATTAAGAAATAAATGTCTACTGACATTTCGAAAGTATAATAGGAGATTTTAGCACACAGAGTAAAGTTTTTACCTTTACACCTCTTACTGACATGGTTTAGTGCTCCAACTTTGGCAACCAAACTGGCTGTCAGTTTACATTTTGCTCGTAGGTCAGTTGTAATATTTTACTGACTTTGAGTTTTGTTATCCAATAAATTAAGGGAAAAAATCAGTGCTAGGTGAAAATCTGATTTGTATTCTCTAAAGCACTCTCAATCTCAAATAAATTGATACGATCACTTGCCAAAAAGTTGGCGGGCAGGAAGAAAGAGTATTAACATTCAGTAAGCGTTTGGGCAACTATTTTATATATTCTTATTTTAAAAGGTTTAGATTTTAAAATAAATTTCAATACGCTGCAATCTGAAAAGTGAATTATAATCATTCTAATGTTTACAACCTTTGACTTATTAGCTAGTGTGTTAGAAGCCACAAAGAGAAACAACCTTTATAATTCTGGAAGCTAGAAGAGAATAAATGCACTTGACTTTATAGATCTTAATCAAACTCTATTTAATTTTATGTGAATGTTGAAATAAATTTATTTCAGTACAGGTCTATTATATATTTTAATTTATAAAACATAAAGTAGTAAAAAGAATAAAAGTAAAATAATATAGAGTTATGAACACATAAAAATTGACCTAAATATCTAACATACTTAATGAAAAATCCTTCATTAATGCATATCATACTTAATTTCAACATATTCTTACTTAATTTAAAAATATATAATTTTAGTGTTAGATAGTTTACTTCTTTTTTAAACACATTTATTGTATTGTAAGCTAAGAGAAAAATATTACTTTGTGGTTGTGTAAAAGGCCTCATCACTATACAACTATTCACTATGTGCATTGTTTTTATCCCGATTATTTACTAGACTTGCCTTCATATATTGATTGGAATAATATTTACATGAAGCTTTAAAAAGTATACTCCAGGTATGTTCATTAAGAGAATATTGTATATGTAAATGATTCTTCCACTGGGTAGGACAAAATTTTGACCTATAATTATTCTTAATATAAAGAATATTATTTGCAGAAAGTATCACAACACATTTATTTATTGTCATAGGATTCGTATACTCATATTGTCTTAATTATATCATCATTTACATTTTAATGTGGCAAGTTGGTATGCATATTCCTTAAAGAAATTCTTTAGGACAATTCAAAATATATTAATCATGCTTCTATGGGAATTTGGGGAAATGTGTGATTACCTTAGCCTGGGTTCTCCACAGAAGCAACACCACTGAAATGCACGCACACACACAACAGGAGCATATCTCAAGAATAGTTCACCTGGTTGTAGAGGCTGCATGTTCCAAGTCCATGAGTCAGTTTTCAAGTGTGTTAGCCCAAGTTGACTATAAAAACAAATCTAAGGACACTAATGTGTATAAGAGAGGGCTTTATATAAAAGAGCAATTTTATATTGAGAAAACACCCCAACCCAGTCCAGATCAAGTCTGTAAGTTTAATATTAGTCCATATGTCCGACGTTAGTCCATAAATTCCTCTTCAGACTCATACAGCACATGCAATGATATTGAATGCAGGAAGATCACAGGCTGGTGGGTGGAAAGTCTTGTGGATCCAATGTCAATGGAACCATCTCGGTGCTGGCTCCTGTAGCTCTCTGAGTGTGTCTCTTCAACAAGAAGGTTAAACAGAAAGAGAGAATGGCCAGCCTCTTTTGATGTCAGAATCAAGAAAGAGGAAATTCCCAGAATCCTCATGAGAAGGCCACGCCCATAGGAGGCATCAATCAGACTGTAACCTGACTGAAAGGTTAAACTCCTCCCTTATACTTATTTATCAAGTTGGCATAAAATTATGTAACTACCAGGAAGCTGAAGCAAAGGAAGGAGGAAGAATGGAGCAGAGCACGCCCAGGTCCCCCAAGCTCAGAGGACAATTGCCTGACCAGAAGGGCCCAATGTACAGAGAGGACCTTATAGCTGGCCCCATGGCGAGATATGACATCCTGCACTGACCCATGGCCCTACACAGGACAGCACCGAAGAAACAGTGGGTGGTGTGCGACTGGGCTGACCCCACCACACTGAGGCAAAACACTGGGGTTTGCAATGGAGGGATGGGGAAGCAGAGCAAGGAGGGCCCGAGGGAGTATAAAGGATGCACTTTGGGACCAGGATGTGGCACCCCATCAGACTCATCCAGAAAACAAGCCTAAAAGTCAACAAATGACCTTGAACTACTAACAGGCTTTTTTTCTTTTTTTTTTTTTGCTGTCTTTTTGTTTTTCTCTTCTTTTAAATTTTCTATGTCAGTGGCTTCTTTTGTTTGTTAGCTTGTCGGTGCGATGTTCTTTTGTGCCACTTTGGTGCTGTCAAAGTCATCTGCATTTTTATGCACATATTACTATATCTGCAAGTCCACCTAGATAAGATAGGCTGGACAAACAATGTGAGAAGGAAATAATGGGACCAACGGCCCCGGAGGGACAGGAGGAGAGTGTGGGAGGTAGGGGAAGGGAGGAGATGTTGGCCAACCCAGGGACAAGGGAATGAGTGGTTCAAAACCAGTGGAGGGAGGGGATGGGAAGACTTGTAGGGAGTGATCAAGGGCAAGGTAACTGAGAGGAATTACTGAAACCAGAATGAAGGCTGAACATGGTAGTGGGCCAGGAGGAAAGCATAAGGAAATAGAGGAAAGGAGTAGCAGGCAAAGGGCATACAGAGAAGCCTAAATACAGACATGTATATATGTAAGTATATGTATGATTATGGGGGAAACAGACCTATGTGCATATATTTATATGTTTAGTAGTAGGGCAGCAGGTGGGTATTGGGCCTCCTGGTGCACATTCACTCAATACAAGAGCACCTTGCTCAGCTAAATAGTCATTCCATGATACCCGAAGACAGACGTGTGCATAAGCAAACATGGTGAAGAAAGCTAACGGTGCCTGGCTATCAAAAATATATAGCGTCTGGGATCTTAAAGGCTTGAAGGCAAACAAGTGGCCATCTAGCCCAGAAGCAACAAAGCTGACATGGAAGCAGCACACCAACATGTGTGATCATGAAGGGCCGAGGGGACCTGGTTTCAAGCACCAAAGGGCGGGGTGGGGGGAGGGCGGGGAATCATATCATTGTGAATAAGGGGAGTGCGTGATGTGGACCCAATGACCATCTGTAGACAACTGGACATCCTTTGAGGTGGAGATGAGTCACTCAGGGTTCAGTGTAGCAATAATGAAACTCACAACCTTCCTCTAGTTTTAAACACTTCCTCCTCTCCAACTTTCATGATCCCATTTCTAACTTGCAAACCTGGTTAGACCAGAGGATGCACAGCAGTACAGTTGGGATCTGGAAACACAGGGAATCTAGGACAGATGAACCCCTCAGGACCAACTGTGAGAGTGGCGATACCAAGAGGGAAGTGGAAGAAGAAAGGGGGAACTGATTTCGGGGATCTACATATAACCTCCTCTCTGGGGGTTGGGCAACAGGAAAGTGGGTGAAAGGAGATGCTTGGCAGTGTAAGATAAGATAAAATAATAATTTATAAATGATTAAGGGTTCATGAGGTAGGGGGGAGCGGGGAGGGAGGGGGAGGGAAAAAAGGAAAATGAGGAGCTGACTCCAGGGAACCCAAGCAAAAGGCGAATTTTGAGAATGATGAGGGCAACGAATGTATAACTGTGCTTTACACAATTGCTGTATGTATGGATTGTGATAAGAGTTGTATGAGCCCCAATAAAATGATTAAAAAAAATAATAGGCTAAGTAAGAAAAAAAATTATGTAACTACCACAGCAAGTTAGTGGCTTCTCCTGACTTACTAAGTGAAGGGACTGATGAACCCAAAATCAACAAGACAGATGATGAGCTTCTAGCTGCAAAGGTTAATATAAAGTCATGTTAGACAGGGTTCTCTAGAAAAACAAAACCAGGACACTTATGATTTTATAAATATATTATAAATATTATATATATATATATATATATATATATATATATATATATATATATATATATATATAGAGAGAGAGAGAGAGAGAGAGAGAGAGAGAGAGAGATACAGCAAGAAGGAATATAACAGCTAATTAGTCCACACAGCAGTTCAGAGGGCTCAGTTCAGCTCATTTCTGTGGAACAGTTAATATACTGGAAGTCCTTCAACTCACAAGGACCTCTGCATCCAAAGTCAAGGAAGCAGACAGTCAGTCCAACCACAGGCAGTAAATAGCCGGGCAGGTCATCAATAGTCAGTAAGATGACAGGATCCCACAGTCCTAACCTCAAGGGATGTGTACACCAACAGTGTGTTGAAGCAGGTCTCGAAGGAACCTCAAGCGCTAGTGACACAATTCACAGGTTGGCAATCCCACAGGTAGTGTAGCTCACAAGTTGAGACAGAGAACTAGCTGCTACACACTGTTCTGCTCACCGGAGAACAAGAAAGAGAGAGGCAGACCTCACTGAGTCATTAATCTCTTTGCCCTCCAAACAAATTGAGCCAGGTTGACACAATAAACTGACCTATCACAAAAGCCAACAAGTAGAACTGCAGGCTGCAGAGCACTCAAAGAAACAGCAGGCAATATAATAGATCACTGTCTCAAGTCTAAAGAACTAGAGGTCCAATGATGAATCAGATGCAAGTTCCAGACCCCCCAAAAAAGCAAGAGAGCTTTGCCTTAATGTTTACATACATTGGAAGCAGAACACACACCTGTTGAAACTATCTTTCAATAGACTGGTTGCTCATGCTAGGTATTACCATTGAGATGATAATATTACATGAGATCTAGTCACGAGGGAGGAGTCCATGTTACTGTAAAAAAACTGAGTACCCTTGGCTTAGCCCAGATTACATATAATGTTAACCATTACAAGGGGAATAAAGGCTATAGGTTATAGAGAGTGTTATCAAATGAACAGTACACTTAATTATAGAACATTTAGATATTTAACTTATTTCACTCTATGTCCACATATCATTACTTTCTGCACTTTATACCTATTACCAGTATTAAGTTTCTTTAGTCCACATCTTTGAGGCTTTGTCTAGTTTATAACATGTAGCAAATAGATAGTAAATATTAACTGACTGAATCAATTAAAGAAAAATTGGTATTTATACACATATTGGAGCCTTGGCGCTTATTTCCAAGGATTTGAAATAAAGTTCCAAAATATTAAATTAACATCAGTGGATTAATGTAACTTGCACATGTGGTGGTTCTAATCTGTCAGAATCAACTGTCAGATAAGAATGTGTTAGAATCAACTCCATGGTTCCCAACAACAATGAAGCTCATTTCTACTCCAGGAGCAGCTCATTTCCAACTCCACAATAAGAGAAGTAGAAGTATATCTTCTCTTAATGGATACGATCCCTCTATGTGTTCTTTACACCTTACCTCGGAGTCTGGCAATATCTTGAGGAGTTGCTTTTAGACAATGTACAACTCAACACACCACTTCCAAGAAATCAGATAATTTTAAGCAGCTGAGTACTCAGAGAATCCAGAAACTAGCTAATTTTATGTAACATTATTATTCTTCTGAGGATGAGTCCTGAAATTTTAAGAACATTCTGGACATAGGCAATTACAGAATTGAGGAGAATATAATAAAAAGTAAGTGTCCATTACAAGTTAGATAAAATAAAATATATTCTATATCAATTTTCAATTTTTTTCTTCATTCAACAAATAATGATTTACCTCCTAACATTTCCAAACCAAACTTGATAGCATCGAGTTAATGGTAAATGGCACCCCTGTGGGCTTGCAAGCTGTAACTGTTTATGGGATTATAAAGTCTAGTCTATCTCCCACAGAGCTGCTGGTGATTTCAAACTGTCAACCATATAGATCACAACCCAATATGTAACCACTGCACCACAAGAGTAGGCATTAAAAAAAAACACACATAAACAATCCAACTAAAATCACAGCAACTTGGAGCTATATTAATTCAAAGCAATAGAGGCATTGGCCTAGGTACATGTATTCATTGGTTCTACATTGAGGAAGTAGAAGTGGGCCTCTGCTGAAGCGCTCCCTCAATGCAAGAACACTTTGTTCTAACAAACACGCATTCTGTGATGCTCACCCTCCTGATAGGATTGCTGAAGGCAAAATAGGTGCATAAGCAAATGTTGTGATGAAAACTGATGGTGCCCAGCTATCGAAAGATACGGAATCTAAGGTTTTAAAAGCTTGAAATTAAACAAAGGGCCATCTAGCAGAGAAACAATAAGCCAACATGGAAGACCACACCAAGGAACACACCAAGAACACATCATGGAAGATCACACACATGTGATCATGAGGTGTTGCTGGAATCAGGTAACAGACACCAGAATACCACAAACAAACAAACAAACAAACAGAAAATCATATTGTTGAGAATGAGGAGAGTTTGAGCAGAGACCCAAAACACCTCTGCAGACAATAGGACATCCCCTCACAGAAGGATCACAAGGTATGGAAGAGTCAACCAGGGTGCAGTTTAGCACTGATTAAACAATATTCTTCTGGTTCTTTTGAGGCTTCATCACCCCCCACTATCATGACCCCAGTCCAGCCTTTCAGTTCTGGTTAGACCAGAGCATGTACACTGGTACAGATAATAGCTCACGGCACACAGAATCCAGGTCAGAAAAACCCTTCAGGAACAAAAGTAGGAGTAGCAATATCAGGAGGGCAGAGGGAATGTGGGGAGACAAGGGGAGGAAAGAGGAACCTATCCCAATGATCAATGCATAACTCCTCCCCCCAAACAACAACAGAAATCTGGGTGAAGGGAGACAGTAGTTAGTATAAGATATGAAAACAAAAAAAATTTAGAATTACTGAGGGATCACAAAGTAGGAGGGGGCAGGTAGAAAAAAAGGAGGAGCTGATACCAAGGGTTCAAATAGAAAGCAAATGTTTAGAAAATGATCATGGCAACATAAATATGAATATGCTTCATACAATTATGTAAGCAATGTTATAAGAACTGTAAGAGTCCCCAATAAAGTTAATAAACTACAAAAAAACCCATAAAAAATCCACTGTCACTGAATCATGACTCAGAGTGACACAATATATAGTTTCTGGGCCTGTAAATCTTTATAAGAGCAGAAAGCATTCTCTTTCTGCTGGATAATAGATATTAGATATTCAATATTAATAAAACCAAACCAGTTCCTTCAGAGAACTTATAGTTTAATGAGAACCAATAGGTAAGTAAAGTATGTTAATTCAAAAGCCGGTGAGCATATGGAGCATAAGACGCCCTGACTCATTGCTGGCAGGAATGTAGATCCTCTCTGGTAGACAATCTGGTATTTTGTACAAAGTTGAAAATTGGATTTCCATGATACAAGAGTTTCATACATTGATATTTATGTACTGGTGGTTAAAATATATACCCACATAATAGCTTGCACAGGAAGGTTTATAGGTGATGTGGAAACAGCAAAGGAGCCATTACTGACTTCCTCTGGCTGAACAAGTTTCAGAATCCATTTCAATACCAACACAAGGCTAACAACCATAAGGCAGATATCCGATATGTCTCCACCGCCCATCTTTCTTCTGAGATCACCCATTCCCCCCCAACACTCACTTCTCTGCTGATTTAGACAATATTTGGCAACCACCACCCCAAACTCACCAAAAGCATGGGTGGTTACTAGGGAAGTTAACAGGTTAGTAGAAGCCACGATCTGAAAACATTAAAGATAGAACCATTGGCCCACATCAGCACTGCTCCTTAGGCAGCAGCTAAGTCTCTTTCTTACTCCCCCGCCTCTCAGTCACAGGGTCCTTTGCCTCCAGGGGCCAGGAGTACTTCCTCCTACTCCCCACCAGTCTCACCTTTGCCACACTGCTCTGCTCCCCCACTGCTTTGTCCCATTGTCTCCTTGCCTTTTCCTCTGGTCTCAGTGCAGCCTTGCATCTGCTGCCCCTACCATTTCAGGCATGTATTTCCAATATTCTCCACTGGGGGCTCTTTATTTTTATGGTCCTGAGTATTCTCTCTATTCTTTCTGAGATGATTCTAATAAGCCAGAGGAGTAGATACTAAAACTGATCAGTCCCCTCTATTTGTGTTTCAGTAATATGTTTCACTAATACATCCTATTTATGGCCCCACACAATCATTTACTGAGCAAGACAGAGACAGGGTTGGAAGAACTGTGTTAAGAAATTCCACTTCACAACAGAAGATTTAACCATAATAGCAAGATATTGCAAGCAAAAAAGCATATAAATTATTAGATAATTGGATAATCAAATAGTTCAGTATGAACTCAGTTTTCTTATTAAGTGATAAAATTATACCAGACTATGAGAAATCAGGGAGAAATATTAAATACATAGTGCTAAGTTAAATAAATAAATCTGAAAACTATATACTCTGTGGTGCCCACCATATGGCATCTTGGAAAGGAAAACCTATAAATACAGGTAGTTGCCAGAGGTAAAGAGAGGCATTGTGGGAGAGAAGAGGAATAGAGACCTGGAACACAGGTGGCATTTAAGATGGTAAAATTATTCTGTATGCTGTCATCTGATGCTATGCCTCTAGTAAACCTTTCAAAACCCAACCCCACAACTCGAATATAGTTTATAGAATTTAGTTAATAAAAATTCATCAACCTTGTTCATCAGCTGTAACAAATGTATCACACAAACACAAGAACTTAGTAATACAAGAAACCTTGTACTTTCCATACCTTTTGTCCTGTACACATAAAAGTCCTCTGAAAAGTAAAGTTCCTTACAAGAAGAATAAGGGAATGAAGAAGCTGGAAGAAGACTAATTAGTCCTTGGTTCTTTCTTGTTGCCTTTGGACAGAAACCACCGGACTCCTTGGACAGTGTACTTTAGTAATGATGAACTCGGGGAAGGTGAGCTGATGGAGGGTGTGGGGATGGATTGTGATACCTGAAGGATTGCCAGGAGCCAGTTTTTGATATCATACCTGATATAGAGTAATACATATTATAGCCTTCGTGTTATTCTTTTGTAATATGTTGTTGTTAGTTGAAGTCAAGTTGGTACTGACTCACAACAATTTTATAAATAACAGATTGAAACATTCTATCATTCTGTATGATATCATGTTTTGGGCGATTTTTAATCTTTCTTTATTTTCAACTACATCAACCTGTCTCATTGTGGGCCTCCCTCTTATTCCCAAATATCCACTTATTACCCATGGTAGATTTTCTAGTATTAGTTTTTTTCTTAATGATATCCCCCTCTATATATCAAATCGTCATACGCTGGTGGTTTAGAGGTTTCCCGGCTGCTACAGGCTGTGCTGCAGTTAGTTCAATGCCACAATGTCACTCATGGTAAACAAATTCTTGAAGGCCTTGAACACTAGTGAGGGATTCACCACTGAACACTTTGATTAGCAGGGTACCAATGTGTATGACAGTGGCAACAGATGAGCCCCTCAGATGGAACACACTCAAAATAGAAATGGCAAAGGGCTCCCTGCTACAAGTACAGTTGATATTAATGATATAGAAAGAGCAACGTGTTTGAGACATTCATTTGCCGATTCAAAATGAGAAGAAACAGCTGCATATATTAATTAGCAATTGGAAGGAAAATGTAGAAATCCTGAATCTAAGAAAACAAACTGACAAAATGTAATGGAATACATAAAGATCAATATCTAAAGATAATGTGTTAGCTAAAATGAACTGGGATTGGCCATTTAAAATCAGACAGCCAAATAATGTACTATGTGAGGAATAAAAGTCAGAGGAATGGTGGTTCCCTCTTCATCAAAAAGAATATTACAATATCTACCTTGATATTAAGTAACACTCTGTCTGCAATACAATAATATTTATGTACCTACAATGAAGACCAGTTAATATATCATTATCAAAATTACTTATAAGCCACTAAAGTTAATGATGGATACATTGAACAATTTTGCCAGCTTCTCAGGCTAGACTAGATGAAATATACAATTAAAATAAAATTGTAGCTGGTGGTAATTGGAATATGAAAGTTGGAAATAAAGTTAAGGAGCAGTAGTTTCGAAATACAGCCCTGGTGATACAAACAAAGCTGGAGATCAAATGATAGAATTTTCATCGATGTCATTTTCTTTTCAAATACATTTTTTTCAACAACATCAATGATAACTATATATGTGAACCTCACCATATGGAGCACATAGGATTAAAATACTGGAGCAAAAGACTATAGAGAATTTCAATATAATCAGCCAAACCACACTAGAGAACAACTCTGGAACAGATGACCAATTATCATATGCAAATCCAGTCTGAAGTTGAAGAAAATGAAAACAAGTACATGTACATCAAAATAAAACCTGGAATATGTCCTGCTTGGTATGATTTAAATATGATTTAGAGGCCATCTGAAAAACAGGTCTGATGTAATTATCTCTAATGACAAAAGTGAGATGGATTGTGGGAGGACATCAGGAACATCATCAGGTCCCTAAAAAGACAGGACTGTGATGTAATTGCCTGCCCTGAGACATACATCCTCCCCGCCCCACTCTCTTGACTTGGATTTCTAGGAAGGCTTTCTTATCACCCTGGTGGGAGTTTCTATGGGATTAGGCTGACCAGAGCAAGGATCGGTGCAACAACCTCTGAATAAGCTTCTCAGTTAGTGGGAAATCAGAGAGGGGCAACATCCCATTGGGGAGGCTGTGAGCGGAAGCTTAACAACGTTTATGTGGAACCCAGGGGAGGTTATGCCTGGCACTAGATCCCTAAATGGACACTTTTGACCTAGTTTCTATGTAACCCTGATGCCCCAAGGCTGAGTCCCATAGACTACTGGGGAATGCTTTAGACTCTTCTGTTGAGAAGCACCACATCCTTCACAGGCCACCCCTGAAGGACTGACTGACTTAAGAACTCCACTAAAAGAACTGCACCTGGCCTCAAACTCACTGGTAACCACTACCCTGAAGGCTGAGCCTCCCTAGTGTGAGAACAACAGATACTGCTAGTCCAAGGACATAGAACTGGTGGATGTTGGAAAATGATTCCAACCTCTTGCCAGGAGGGTGTCTGCCCAATGACCACTGCCTCAAAGCTACCAATACTAGCTATTTAAATGCCCTCCTGGCTTCATTAGGACATGTATCAAACTGTGCTGTTGTGAATGAGTATTATTGGGAGATTTGTTTTGTCACCAATTCCTGTTGTTTGTGTAAATAATGTCCAGTCACATAGGAATTTAATCTGTACAGGTCAACAATTCAGATATTGAGGTTCATACCGAACCATACTTCTATAATTTCCTTTTCTCAGCAGTATTTTAAATTCTATACCACTGGTTAAACCAATGACACTATGGATGCACAGTGGTTAAAAATTGGGCTGCTAACTACAAGGTGAACAGTTCTAAGCTACTAGCAAGCTGGACAGGGGAGGGATGGATGAGAGTTTCTAATGCTGTGAAGATTTGCAGACTCAGAGACTCTGATGGGCATTTCTACCTACACTATAAGGTGGCTATGAGTCAGCATTGACTTGTTCCACTAGAGTGATGCCCCAGGGTCATAATTGATAATGTTCCCTTTCACAAAATGATGAGTCTCTAAGGTAAACCATGGATGCATAGACATTATATAAACCATAGATGCAAAAATGAATTGGGGGCTTGCTCTAATTCTATCCCAAGCTATGAAGAATTAGTTCTTCTGACAAAGTCCTCTTTGATGCTCAACGTCACAAAGAGATCTCTAGACATGTGGGTACGACAGCAAAGTGTGGTGAAGAAGCAAGATTGTGCTAGATTATCAAATAGATTGTGTCTGGGGTCTTAAAGACTCGTTTTCAAACAAGCAGCCATCTAAGTGAGGCATCACGTAAGTCCTCGTGGAAGAAAAATGTCAGCATGTGTGATCTAAGGATTGTATATAATATCATCAAAATCAAAGGCGGGAATAGTATCAGGGTTTAAATTATGTACACCTGGTTTTCAGAAGGCTGTGGAAGACACTGGAAGCCTCAACTTCATTTACAGGTTCTGTACATGGATTCAGCCCCTAGTGATTTCCCTCTGATTATAGTTCAGGGATATGAATAAGCCTTTTTTTTAATAAGAGATTGAGTTTTGTAAAGTTGATCATTGCAGGTATATGGAGATTAAAATGTGTTATCTTATTATTTGATCTCCCTTATGGTTCATTTAATTTTTCTCTGTTTTATTTTCAATTGAGCATTTGACCTATTTTGCTTTTTGTTGTTACGTTTGGTTTGGGATTTGCTTTTGTTTCTGTATATGAGATATCGAATAGGTAAATCTATAGAGGCAGTAATTGTATGAATGCTTCCTTGGGGCTATGGCAAGGGAATTGGGGGAATAATAATGAGTATAAGAATAAGAATAAGGAAATGCTCTAAAACTGATCAAAGTTATGATTGTACAACTCTTCTTGATAAGATAGAATTATTGAGTTATATAAAATGTGAATTATATGTCAATAAATCTGTTGGTAAAAAATAACATAAAACTCAAGTTAAAAAAGACAGGAATGAAAGAAAATACCAATGTAGGTAGGTGTCAGAAGAGTTTCTAAAACTTTCTACTGAATATAGAGTAGCTAAGTCCTAGGGAATAAATGATTAAATAAAAACCCTGAAGAGGAAATTTCAAAAGTCCTCTCTGGAAGACAAGGCATAAGTTTATAATAAGATGTGCAGAGCAAAGAAATACCTCCTCAACCATGACCTCAGCGAGAAGGAAATCCTGGACTCCTGGGGAACCAGCGAAACAGTTTCAAAGCTAAGTAGAGCATGGAGCCTATTGGAGATGACCGAATAAGGAGAGGAGGGTACACAGTCTAGTTTGGCAGGAATTTAGCATTGTATTCTGCCTGCTAATGGTATCCATTGTAGTTACCCCATGAGGAGCTGCCTGATCCTGTGCCTTCTTTTCACCACTGACCAGGGATGAGCCTCTTTGAAGGATTTACACCCACCCCGCTGACAACCATCTAAAAAATGCCTCTTCCCAGGTAGGGCACCTCCATTTTTCAGGGCAGCTCTTACCTCTACAGGCTCCAATGATCCTGACTGCTCAGCTCAGCGGCAACTGCTGCCCAATCACAACAGAGACACCCCACCCCACGACCCTGCTGCATCGCCCTAAGCAGTGCATTATTGCTCAGGCAGCATTTTCACTGATTTTTTTCCCTTGTTCTTCCTCCTCCCTCAGCGCCCTCACACTGTGCCTGCCTAGTCCAACCCGTGTCTCCCCACACAGCATTTCCTCACTCTCTTTCATTGTCCCCTTTTCCTCCATTTACTGCGCATGTCCAGTCCAGTGCCACAGACCTACCTGTCACAAACCAAACACCGCCTTCTCGTTTCATTTTGATGTTGTTTTCTCTCTTCCTCCCTTTCCTTTCTCTCCCACTTCTGTCTTATTTTCTCTAACTATTTCTCCATATATATGTGGAGAAAGCATATATATCACATATAATCAATATATGGAGAAATAATATATATCATATATATAATCAAACAAGATATGTATATCTTGTTTGATGATTTGCTTATACTTTTTGATTTCCACATTCACTATCACATTCTCTTATCTCTCTTCTGTGCCTTGTGAGACATATTTTCACTATACCTATTTATTTTTAGTATACCTCTTATTACATTTTCATCACTTTTATAAAATTCATGATTCTTTCATATGGGAGATATTTTCTTTTCATTTTTTTCTTTCTTTCCTTCTGTCTTCTTCATTTCTTTTTCCTTCCTTCTCTCTCCCTCCCTCCCTCCCTCCCTCCCTCCCTCCCTCCCTCTCCTCAGTATGTTAGCTAGCTACTATTAATCTTATCCTATGCCAATTGGCAGATTCAAGTTACCACACATGACCGCATACTAATAATAACCTCAGCATGATGCTGTGGAAGCCATAGTCAATCACTGTAACCTGCCACCAGCACCCAGAAAAAAAAACCTCACTAAAAACAAGCACAAAACCAAACAAAAACACCCCAACTCAATGGACTACTCTAAAAAAGTGGTTCTAAAAACTGAATATAAAAGAGTTGTGTTAAATAATTTGAAACAATTGTGGAAATGATTATGAGACCAAGAAAAAAATAAAAAGACTAGAAATCCTTCACCAAATGGAATTTCAGAAAAATAACCTATATGATAAAGGATTAGGCAACATGACTTGAGTAATGGAATGGAAAAGAGGAAAACCAAATCAATAAGTTCAAAAATCATTCTTCCATCTATAATTAATGAGAGAAACAAACAATTAGAGAGAAAAAAGATTTAAAGAAAGCCAGAGAGTGTATGTGTGACATCATCAAGAGGGAGCCTAGAACAAGCAGAATTTTAAAATTTACAGAGAAAATGCTACAAAAAATGAGGAAAGATAAATTCTGAACACCATAAAGGAGGATAAAATAACTATTCAACAAGTTGAGAGAAACCCAAATAGTAGACACCACCCACTGTTTGCCCCTCTTTCACCCTGGTTGCAGCATATATGTCAAACTGCAATTTCAAGGCAAGGAGAAAATATTGAGAGCAGCTAGTGAGAAAAAAAATAAGTCATATACTATACCAAACCAGTAAGAATCATCTCAGACAACAGAGTCCCATATATATAATCTACAAAGAAAAACTACCAGCAAAAACTGTATGTCTACCTTGCAAGTCTGGATACAGCAGAGGATGTACACTGGTGCAGATAGGAGTTGGAGGCTCAGGGAATCCAGGGCGTATGATACCTTCAGGAGCAGGTGTGTAAGGGGCGATACTGGGAGGGTAGAGGGTGAGTGGGTTGGAAAGGGGGAACCAATTACAAGGATCTACATGTGACCTCCTCCCTGGGGGACGGACAACAGAGAAGGGGGTGAAGGGAGATGTCGGACAGGGCAAGATATGACAAAATAATAATTTATAAATTATCAAGGGCTCATGAGGGAGTGGGAAGCAGGGAGGGAGGTTAAAACAGAGGACTAGATGCAACGGGCTTAAGTGGAGAGCAAATGCTTTGAAAAGGATTAGGGCAAAGAATGTACAGATGTGCTTTATACAATTGATGTATGTATGGATTGTGATAAGAGTTGTATGAGTCCCTAATAAAATGTTAAAAAAGAACTGTATGTCCAACAAAATATTATATCAAATATGAGCGAGAAATGAAAGTATTTATGGACAAGAAAACGTTATCGGAAGTTACAAACTAACGTGAGCATTACAAAATATACTAGCAGGAACAGTATGGACAGAGAACAAACAACATCAACAGAGGACCCTCAGAATATCAGAAAGGAAAAGACCAACCAGAAACTTATACAATGAAAAGACACCCCCCCCAAAAAAAATCATAGCATTTTGAATGAGGGGAGTGTGTAGTAGGAACGCAGGGCCTATCTGTCTTCCGATGGACATCCCCATGCAGAAAGGCTATGGGAAGGAGGTGAGCCAGTCAGGGTGCAGTGTAGTAATTATGAAATATGCAATTTCCCTCTAGTTCTTGAATGCTCCCCCCCCCACTATCATGATCCCAATTCTACCTTACATATCCGGCTGGACTAGAGGATGTTCACTGGCACAGATAGGAACTGGAAGTACAGGGAATCCAGAACAGATGAACCCCGCAGGACCAGTGGAGAGAGTGACGATATCGGGAGGGTGGAGGAAAGGTGAGGGGAAAAGGGGCAACAAATTTGAGGTCTACATATAACCTCCTCCCCGGGAGATGGACAGCGGAGAAGTAGGTGAGGGAGATGCTGGATGGTGTGAGATATGACAAAATAATAATAATTTATAAATTATCAGGGTTCAGGGGGACGGGGGAGCATGCTCAAGTGGAAAGCAGGTGTTTTGAGAATGATGCTGGCAACATATGTATGAATGTGCTGGACACAATTGATGTATGTATGGATTGTGATAAGAGCTGTATGAGCCCTTAGTAAAATGATTTAAGAAAAAAACAGAATCTGTCTCTTCAACAATTGATGGTGACAAAATTGGATCTCCCGCCAAAACAAGGTAACAGGACACATAGCTCACCCCATATACAAAAACAAACTCAAGGTGCATCGAACACCTAAATGTAGATCACAGAACTCTAAAGCTATTCAATGAGAAAATAGACAGATTTAAGGGGACTACTATTGAGCATAGATGTACTATCCAATAAAACGAGGCAAAACAGAAGAAAAATAGATCACAGGGACCAACAAAAATAAGGCACATACATCTAAAAAAGTCATCAAAAGAATAAAAAGAGGGCTCACCCACTGAGGAAAAATCTGTAGCACGGGCATAATGGGTAAAGGAATCATCCATAAAATCTACAGAACACTGCAATACCGCAACCAGAATGAAACATAAGGATGCAAGAAAAGGAAAAAAAGTAGACAAAGGACATGATCAGACAATTTACCAAAAAGGATATTAAAACGGCTAATCAACACATGGAAAAAGCTCAGGATCACTAGCCATTTGGGAGAAACAAATAAGAGCAGCTCTGATCACACATTTTACCAACAATGAAAGTCAAGTTCAAAAAAAAACCAAACCAACCAGGAAGCAATAAACAGTGGAAAGACAGCTGAGAGATTGCAGCTCCTGTGCACTATTGGTGGGTCTGTAAACATGTATAACCTTTGTGGAAAGTGATATGGTGTCATTTAAAATAACAGGGAACGGAAATCCCACAGGACCCAATAATACCTCTGCTGTATATATATACCATAAAGAAATGAGACATACCATGAATTGATGCATCTACTCCCATTTTTATTGCTTCCCTGTTCACCATGTCAAGAAGTTGGAAACAACCCAAAAGCCTATTAGTAGAAAAAAAAAATCTTTGGTACATACACCCAATGGAATACTGTGCATTGCTTTTTAAAAAAGACAAAACTTTGGAGTGTTTCGTGACATGGTCAGATATGAAGAACATGGTGCTGAATGATGTTAGACAATCACAAAAAAAGACAAATATTTTGTGAGACTACTGCTATTAGGACAAATAGAAAGACAGAAACATTCTGTGACACTCAAGTGATTCAGTCATTCAATCTGGTCTCTCAGACAACGGGACGGCGTGCCTGCTTACTCTTGTAAGTCATCTGTCATTAACTTATTTGTACATCATAAGCACCGGTTCTTCATGGGAGACCTTCCTTCAGCTGGAGACATCTGAGGAAGGAAGTTGTGAGAGAGGATCAAACACACTACGTGGCGAGTCCTCAGTCAGCCAATTCAAGTAGACACGCCTCCGTTGGTGTCCAGAGGATCAGTGAAAATTCATGATCAAGGTGGGACCTGTCTTGAAGTGATGATTCCAATTCTGCTGGTGGGTAGAGCAGGGATGAGAGGGAAGGAGGGCAGCTTGTCCTTGGGGAAATATTTGCCATTGCTTTTATGGATTCCCAGGGGAGAAACCACCCCTGGTCTGTCCCATCATCTTCCTGTGGGGGCGTGTGTGTTGCTGTGATGCTGGGCACTATGTCCTTGTGTTCAAACACCAGCAGGGTCATCCAAGGTGAACAGATTGCAGTGGAGCTTCCAGGCTAAGAACAAACAGCCTAAAAGGAATCTACTGCCCACTTCAGAGGAAGTCACTGCTGAAAGCCCTATGCATAGTTTCTAACCCTTGTCGGACACTGAAGGCCTGATGAATATTGGCACAGAAAGCGCAGTGGATAGGCCCCATATGGTTGAAGAACACTTGGAATTTGACTAAGGAGGAGCTGCTTCCTCAGAGTGAAGCCAACCCTCCTGACGTGTGTAGGGGGAAGCCTCAGGCAGGGGAGTCTTTGGGATCTTCTTTGCTAGTGGGGCTTGACTGAAGGTATGGACAGAAAACTGTAAAAATCTGCTAACGACTGGAACATGGGTTGTGTGAAATATGAATCCGAGAAAGAAGTGGAATCTAGGAAAATGGAATGCATAAAGACAACCTCGACAGTAGTGAGCAGCAATGGACTAATACTGGTAATTTTGAATCATAAAATAAGATTTACTATACCGGGAATGACACAATCAATAGAAGTGGCTGGCAATCATGGTCATAAAGGCCTTTCAAAATCAATTTTGTAGTACAATGCTGTCTGTGATAGGATTATATCTATTTGTTTTCAAGGAAATCCAATCAATACAACTATTATTCAAATGTATGCCAGTTCTACCTTACAAATCTGGCTGGAAAAGAGCATGTACACTGGCACAGATAAGAGCTCTCGACACACAGAATCCAGGGCAGATAAACCCCTCAGGACCAATAAGAGTAGTGATACCATGATGGTAGGGAGAATGTGGGGGAAGAAAGGGGGAGAAATGGGGAATTGATTGCAATGATCGACACACACACCCCAAAGAGGATGAACAACAACAGAAACAGGTGAAAGGAGACAGATGGTGCAAAATATGAAAATTAAAATAATTCATAAATTTTCAAAGGTTCACAGGAGTGGGAGTGGGGAAGGGAGGGGAAGAAAGAGGAACTGATACCAAGGGCTCAAGTACAAATAAAATGTTTTGGAAATGATAATGGCAACATATGTACAAATGTTTTTTGATACAATTGATGTATGGATTGTTATAAGAGCTGTAAGAGTCCCCAATAAAACTATTTACTAATTAAAAAAAAATGTATGCCCCCACCATGAAAGGTAGTACTGAAGAAATTCTACCAACATCTTTAGTCTGAAAATGATCAAACAGTCAATCAAGAGCATTGATATGTATTGGTGATTGGAATGCAAAAGTTGGATACAAAGAGGAAGGAACGGTAGTTAGAAAATTTGGACCTGGTGATA
The DNA here is from genome assembly GCF_050624435.1 of Tenrec ecaudatus. Taxonomy (NCBI): domain Eukaryota; kingdom Metazoa; phylum Chordata; class Mammalia; order Afrosoricida; family Tenrecidae; genus Tenrec; species Tenrec ecaudatus. The sequence goes on along the minus strand of NC_134546.1, from coordinate 26,168,799 downwards.
GAAACGATGCTGGAGATCACATGATAGATATTTTCAAGACCATTGACTTGTTCATAGAAAATACCTTTTCCAACAACACAAGTTGCTACTTGTGCCATGTGTCTACATGTGTGGGAAGAGCATATGGAGTCCAATAGCAGCAGCTATAACCAGGTCAGGAGTGGACTATGGAATAGACTGTGAATTGTGTATATTTCAGTTCAGATTGATGTTGAGGAAAATTGGAACAAGTCTACGACAACCAAAATATGACCTTGAGTCCATCTTGCCTGAATTTGACATCAGGATTTAAGGAAAGCTTCTTAACAACTTGGGATATGAAGATGATAAATGAGGATGATTCGAGGCACTTGCTGGTGAAGATCAACGACTGCAGTTTCCAGTGTGGATTACAACTCAGTGTAAAGAAGACAAAATCCCCGCAACTGGACCAATAGGTAACATCATGATAAATGGAAAATAGGTTGAAGTTGTGCAGGATTTTGTCTTGCTGGATCCAAAATCAATGTTCATAGTAGCAGCAGTCTACAGATAACACGATGAGTTGAATTCGGTAAATGTGCTGCACAGGGCCTTTCATAGCATTAGGAAGCAAACACATTACTTTGAGGACTAAGTTGTGCCTGACCCACGCTGTAATGTTTTCAATTGCCTCTTATGCATGTGAAAGTTGGACATTGAATGCAGAATCCTTACGAAGAATCAATGCACTGGGATTGTGATGCTGGCAAAGAATATTGTAAGTACCATGTACTGCTAAATTGACAAACAAATCTGTCTTGGACGAAGTCCAGCCAGAGTGCTCCTTAATTTAAAGACAAGGATGGTGAATCTTTGTTTCATGTGTTTTGGACACATTATCAGGAGAGACTAGTCTCTGGAGGAGGGCATCATGCTAGGTATACTAGAAGGATAGCAAAACAAAGAAGAACTTCAACGACATGGATGGACACTAGGCTGCAACAATGAGCTGAAATATTGGAACAACTGTGAAGATGTTGCAGGAGCAGGCAAAGCTTATTCGATTGTACAAAGGGTGGCTTTGGGTAGGAACCAATTAGATGCCACCTAACAACAGCAACAAAAGGGAAGACTCTGCCATATATTATATGGCTAATTATGCACTTATGACCAATTCCCTTTGCAGTTCTTGGTGAACTAGGCCATATATTATAGCCTACCTGGTTTAGGTTTTGTATTCTCAAGGTGCACAGCATCCTACATAGGCCACATTGGAAGGATACGAGTTGTAAAACCCACTACGTGAATAGGGCTCTATCTTAGAAAACACCTGTTGTAAATTAAAGGAACTGATACACTTCTTTAGAATTACAGCTCTGATGACTTAGTGAGAGAAAAAGAGGAAGACTGGCCTCCCAAGGTCATGGATTTCAAAGTCATTGAACTTCAGTTCAAACCTCTTGCTTTTGAGGTAACCCAATAATAGGCAACTTAAGATGACCATATATTTTCCACTTTCATATTTTCTTAGGTTTTCAATAGATGACTTAATTCTGTAGACATAGTTCTCTCATTGAGTGAGTGTTTTTGAATTTTGTGCCCTGTATGTCTAACCTTTATTGTTTTCTTAAACAGGATTCAGTCAGTTTGGCTTTTATTTAAATAAGTATAAGTGAATATCATATATATATATAATCCTTGAAATGTAAAAATATTCCCCTTATGTCAATAATATGTTAAATTCTATGCTTTTGGTTATTAACTATATGATTAAATTACCAATCGTCTCATGCAGACAACTTATATTATCTTTCAAAAATTTGAAAATGCTACCATTATAATGGTACAGGGATACATATAAATCTTTGCTATATGAGTAGATTTTGAGCTTGCCCCATCATAGGCCTTAACCTAAGAAGGACATACCCTTATGATAGATCTTTCCTCGATACTTACCCTAATGAAGGGGTCTCTGGAGATATGGATGCTATAGAACAACATCTTTTAATATTTTTAAACCCTTGGATTATGTGATATGTGAATTATATATCAGTAAAACTGTTAAAATAAAATAGAAGGCATCAGACAATATTTTAGCTTAAGGTTTAAATATAATCTTAGGGCAATCAGTTCAAGAGTTCATCCCACCTTCAAGATCCCTGGAAAATCTGAATTCCATGAGTATTTGCAATTTTGTTCAGTGTTTTTATCCTTTTGTTAAGGAGTCTTTTTAAAATCTTTGATAAAAATTTTATATGATGCTGGTTATAGGATAAAGGAGACAGCTATTCATGGAGGCAAATAACCACATATCTCATCCCTCCCTCTTTCCTGCCTCTTCTTCCTCACTTGTCCCAAGCAAATAGAGAATAATTGTTGTACATTGTATGGCCACTTGGTAAGCTTTTAAGACATCAGATGCCATCCAGTGAACTAGAGAGTAGAATAGACCATTAAACATAATGTGAAGCCAATGAACTGTTTTGTATCATGAAACAGTGACCCTAATCATCTAAACCAGGAAACCCAATCCATTTAGGTGTTTGGTTATACACAGAAGCCTTAGCAGCTACTCTTTATTGTGATTGTTTTAAGTATATCTATTATGTGCTTATGCAAATTGACTTGTTAAATATGAATAATTTACTGATGAGAAATTATATTCATCATCTGTGTAAAATAAGCCTATTTTCTACCATTATAAACTGAGATTAAGTACTCCATAGCAATATCCTTTCTTCTCCCCTTCTGCCCCAGTCATCACTAATAAACCTTTCCCCTCACCACTCCTGCCAAAAGAAATATGCTTAGAAATCCAAATGTGCTAGAAATTCAAAGGGCAGAGCATGCTTAACATGTCTCAAGATGAAAGGTCTAAAGAGAGAATTTTTTAAAAAAGCATTCAGCGGCAATATTGAAGGATTCTAGAAGCAAAATATTGACTAATGCAAGCAGCATCCATTGAAGATGGAAGGAACACACAGGAGTTAAAGAAATAGAAAGTAAAATGTGTCAACATATAGTCACAGGGCTAGAAGCATTCACTTGCCTATCGCAAGTTATCTGGAAAATTACTGTCAAACTAACTGGAAGAGATTCATATTTGGGTTCCCATTCAAAAAACAAGATGACCCAACAGAATGGGAAATTTGCAAGTAATATCACGTGAAAGTCAAATTTTGCTACCTCACCAGAAAACGCTAGAAATTCATACTGGACTCAGAAGAGGACAGTGTTAATCTGGGTAGACTAGAGCAACAAATCCATGGAAACTCATATGTGTATAAGAGAGAATTCTATATAAGGGGTAATTGTACATTAAGAAAGCATCCCAACCTAGTCTAGCCAAAGCCCATAAATCCAATATTATACCATATGTCTGATACCAATCTATAAAGTTCTCTTCAGACTCATGAAACACATGCAATGATGCTGAATGCAGGATGATCACAGGCCAGTGGGTAGAGAGTCTTTGGATCCAGTGGTGTTGTAAGTATCTCAGTGCTAGCAGGGGTCTCTACGTGGCTTCTCAAGCTTCAAAGGTCTGGTTGTGACAGGGTAGGCCCATGTGGCTTCTCCGTCTCAGGGCGCTAGTGTAGTTCCATGCGTCTTGTCAGCTGTGATGTTTCCTAGGGAGTCAGCAGAGAGAGGTGTCTCCTGCCTCTAAGGAGGAAATATCAGATGTCCCAGAATTCTCAGGAGAAGGCCATGCCCATACAGAGTCCTCATTGGCTATGACTCAATTGACAGATTAGACTCCACCCTTTCTCTCTTAATCCTCTCAAATCCCAAATTGACACTAGATTATCTAAGTACCAAAAGGACATAGAACAATGATATTATCATTGCTGAAATCACAGTTCTTTGCTAAAAGCAAAGACTTCGAGGTTATCCACTTGTCTTTTATTGATGGATACAAAAGCATTACATGATGTAGATCATAATTAAGCATTTATCTCCTTGCTAAGGATGGCAATTCCAGAGCATTTACCTGTGTTAATGTGGAACTTATTAAAATACCAAGAAGCATCCTTTCAAATAGAACAATGGATTATTACATGGTTTAAAATCTTGAAAAAATTAAAGTTGTATCCTTTCGTCAAAGTTCTTCAATCTGTGGGGTAAATAACCTTAGAAACTAGACGATACTTAAAAGGACAATGCATCAGAATTGGTGGAAAGTTCATTAACAATCTGTGAGATGCAGATGACTCAGTTTTTATGAAACCAAGAGAACTCCTAACACTTACTGATGGATATCAATGATTACAGCCTTCTGTAGGGGCTATAACTCAATGTAAAAAGAAATAATTTCACAAATGGACCCATAGATTTTGTCAAGTTTAATATAGAAAAGACTAAAGTTGTCAATAATTTCATTGTACTTAGATCCACAATCATTGCTCAAAGAGACTCAAGACTCAAAGGACATATTTAACTGAGCAAATCTGCTTCATAAGACCTGTTTAATGTGTTACAGAGTAAACACATCACTTTGAGAACTAAGGTGTCATGGTATTTTCAATCACCTCATGTGCATGTGAAAGTTCAGTCATGAAGAAGTAAAGGAGAAATAATGCCTTTGAATCTGGATTTTGGTGAATAAATAAAATATAACATTACCTTTCCAGCAGAACAAACAAGTTTGTCTTAGAAGAAGCAGAATGCTCCTCACAAGTGTGAATGGTGAGACTTTGACTGGTGTACTAAGGGTATGTTAACAGGAGGCACTGATGAAGCAGAGTGAGCAAGAGAGAGAAATACCCTGATAAAATGAATAGAGTGACCACATGAATGGTTTAAGCATTACAAACATTGTGAAGCTCATATAGGATCAGCCAATGCATTTTCTGTTGTACATACAGTCATGATGAGCTGGAACCAGCTCAAAGGGACCTAATGACATCAATGTCCTACCCAAAGTAAGCCAGGCAAAGCCTCACCATCTTCATTTCTAAGGAGCACAGTGTTGTATTTCTTCTAAGTGCTTATTTGAGGTGCACTTCAGTGAGAGTCACTTGATTACCTATTTTTTTCTTTTGGTGGTGGTGGTGGTGGTGGTGGTGGTGGAGGTGGTGGTGGTGGTGGTGGTGATGGTGGAGGTGGTGGTGGTGGTGGTGGTGGAGGTGGTGGTGGTGGTGGTGGTGGTGGTGGGTGGGTTGATTACCTATTTTTATGATTCGGGTGAGTCCACCCTACAATGAGAATAGCATTTATACTACTCTTTTGAAAAGTCTCACAAAGCTGATCATCTGCAATTTCGGTAATCCAAGTCCCTATGTAATTATGGAGAATAAGGAAATAATGGAGAAAATGATAAAATTTGTTACAAATGCTTTAAAAGAGTTCAGAATGAATACTTCTCTGGGGATTTGAAAGCACTTTGCATTTGCTGAAAGAAAAATGTTGCTCGATCGTTAAAAAACATTAAAATGAAAGCTCATGCATATTCATTTACCAAGTTGATTCTAAGATTACTCCAGTACACTCCAGTACAATGATTTTTTTTATTCTTAGCCTCATATCTTCTCAGAGTTGACAATTTTGAAGAGATTTCAAAGTTCATATTGCCAATATAATTTCTATGGGTGCTCTAATTTTTACTAGAAGCATAAGGGCTCTTAGAAATGGGATTTGCATATCCTAAAATTGTTTATATCTGTAAATGAGTCCTCAAATGATACATTCTACAGGATTACCTCTTTTTTGAATAAAGATTAGTAAATCACTTCACCCACATTAGTAGCATGAATAAAGCAATCTCATTATAAAAAATTGTTTGGATTCTTAGTTACATCAATAACACTCAAAATTGTTTCAGTGATAACCCTCCATGTACAATCAAACTAATACTGAAGAAAATTGGTGCCATGTTTTTCAGGTACTAACCTTTACACCACGATATATTTTCCATGTATAAATAAGAAAATGTTCATCTGTTTGCATATGAATTTCAGGTATATTACTCAAGTAGACAAATTAAACTTTGCCATGTGTCAAAACTGCCTTATTTCTTCTTCCTTATAATTGTCTTTCAGCTATGGATTAGAGAAATAATTGTGAGGAAAAATGGACTCTCTACTATTGATTACAAGATGGCCTATTTTTTTTACCAAGACAAGCATTTATTTACATACATTTAAGAAAACTTCTGTAGAATTCGATTGTTCATAAAACCTTGAAAATACCCTACTGTATTCATAAATTATTTCATTCCTCTTTCACTATATTTCTAACTTTCTTCCACGTGGAAAGAAGAAAAACATGTCTTCTGCATTTGAATATTTTTCTCAGCTTTGTCTTGGCAGTACTGTTGTTGCTAGATCCATCAAGTCTGTTCCAACACTATGTACAGCAGAGTGGGACATACCTCATACTTCAGCATTCTCGCAATTTTTAAGTTTGAGTTTATTGTTGCAGCCACTGTGTCAATCCATCTAGTTTACAATCTTCCTTCCACCGACCTTACACTTCACAAAGAATGAGATACTTTCCCCAAGACAGGTCTCTTTTGATAACTTGTCCAGAGTACATGAGATAAAGTCTCATCATTCTCCATGCTAAGGGACGTTCTGGCTGCATTTCTTCCAAGACATATGGGACGTTCACTATTCTTCTCTACCAATAAAATATTCAGGTTCATCAATTCTTCTTCATCTTCCTTATTCAATGTTAAACTCTCACAAGCACATGAGGAGACGGAAAATACCTTACACTCCCTCCAAAATGACGCCTTTGCTTTCAACCGTTAAAAAGATAAAGTACAGCAGATTTGCCAAATGCAGTATGTCTTGTAATGTTTACTGCTGCATGCAAGGGTCAAACATCTCCTTAGGTTTGTATATTTCATTTACTCTCTCTGACCATAGCCCCACTAGATCACGTGAGATACTTCAGGTTATGCCCTTAACATGACTAAATGTTTGCAGAGAATTTACTCTAGACTACATTTTATAGAAATCCTTTACTCAAGTAATAGTTACTTGAGGGGCTAAACACTTTTGCTTGGGAGTAAGACAGCAATAAGGCAGCATCTATTCTTGGCACTAAATTGTTTATTAATGAAGATCATTTCCTTTCTGTGTATTATAACCAATTCCCATACTATCAGTTCTGACACATAGTGAGCATGAAAGACAGAGTATAACTACCTTCTAGTGTTTCCTAGGCTGTAATCTTTGTGGAAGCAAAATATTGCATCTCTCTGCTGTCGAGAAGCTGAGGGGTTCAAATCACAGAGCTTTTGGTTAACAGCTGAGCGTTCAACCTCTGTACCAGTTGGAATCTCCTCTATATTATATAACATTGATATTACTTAGAGAGCTTACTTGTGAATCTTATATAATATAAAACGTATTTACATACTTACTGCACCGACAGCATTCAATGAAGCCTAAGATTTGGATGGAGACAGCAATGCGTGTTGTGCAGGTGACATAACCTTGCTTGCTGAAAGTGAGGATGGCTTGAAGTCCTTACTGATAAAGCTCAAGAACTGCTGCCTTTAGCAGAGATCACAACTTGACTGAATCTGCTGCACTAGGACTCTCTAAAGGCTTGAAGAGCCGGGATGTTACTTGGAGGACTAAGATGCTACTGAGCAAAGCCGTGATATTTTCAATTGCTCATATGCATCTGAAAGTTAGACATGAATAGGGAAGACCAAGGAAAACTTGAATTTTCTGATGCTGCTGTTGAAGAACTTTGAAAGTATCACGAACTGTTAAAAGAACAAACAAATCTTTCTTGAAAGAAGTACAGCCAGAAAGCAACTTAGAAGCAAGAACAGCAAGACTTCAGCTCACATATGTGGGGCATTGTATCAAGAGAAACCAGTCTCTGGAAAAGGGCATCAGGGTTAGTCATGAGGAGGGGCAGCAAAAAGAGGAAGGGCCTTGACACAGTAGCTGTAACAGTGGATTTGATCAGAAGAAAAATTGAGAATGACAATGTTATTATTGCTAGTTGCTGTCCTGTAGGTTCAAACTCAAAGCGATGTTATGTAGGACAGAATGAAACACTGCCTGGTTTTGCATTCTCAATGTTTTTATTAATCAGTTGTATGTGTCCCACAATTTTAATTGGCATATAATTTATATATCATAAAATTCAATAAATCAATCACATCAGGAAAAGTTGTATTATCTTCACTATTGTCAGCATTAGAGCATTTTATTCATTCTTGTATTCATCATCATTAGCTCCCCATTTTCTCCCAACCTTCCCAAGGAACCACTAATTCAGTTACTATCTCTATAGATACCATGGGTACACCCCAAAAATGGAATTTCACTGGGAAAAGCAAAGCTTTCGGTAGTAGACATCTTTCCTGGTAGTTGAATATCAAGCAACTCACTCTGAGTTAGTGCACCCGGTGGCATCACCTGGGAAGGTTCTCTCTTGTCACAGTGAATTTTTTTTCATAAAAGCAGTTTCACTCAAGCCTTTTGTTTTGTGACGGCCAATTTAAGAGAACACTGCAAATGTGAATTTTTTTTTCCTGCTCAGGAAAAATGGCACAGAAGCTATTGTGATGTTGAACACAGATCACAAGGGCAGTGTGCTATGGGAAAAACACAACTGCACAGGTGGTTTTCTCATTTCAAAATAGGTGGAATGTCGATTGATGTCAAACCGCATTCTTGATGTACATCAATTTCCCAAACAGATGAAAATGTCAATTTGTAGTGCATTTGGAGTTCATTCCACCAAGTCAGACTGTTAATTAATCTTTCTATTTAGAAGTTCTGAAAAGATTGCATAACAGCGTGCCACAAAAAAGGCCTGATTTGTGGCCGACAGGGGACTGGTTTTGCCACAATGTACGTGCTCACACAGCCATCTCAGTGCACCAGTTTTTGGTAAATAATAGTTTGTCTCCCTTGCCCCACACACCTTACTCACCCGACTTTACAATGCGCTGGCCCAGTAAACTGACCATTCACATTTCTCCACTATGTTCAGAGGAAATTCACAGGTTAATTCCCTAGGTTGACCCTATAAATGGATTTTGGACTTCCACTACCATCCATAGCCTTCTGCAAAACAGACATTCATAATTAAAGCTCTGAAAGTATTCCCTTCTTTATATTTACTTTATATTATTTATAATCCTTGGTCCATACAGTGTGGCAGTTACATAATCTGGTATCAATTTGAGGGTAAGAGTGTAGGGATGGAGTCTAGCCTGTCAATTAGTATATAGCTAATGAGACCTCTGTGTGGGCATGGTTTCCTCCTGAGGCTTCTAGGAATTCCTGTTTTTAACCCTTGGAGGTAGGAGACTCTCACTTTTGGCTTGCTCCCTGTGAGACATCCTTGTGGAGAGGACACATGAAGAGAGGCTGATGGAGCCAGAGCCTCGGAGCTGGAGAAGCCATGTGGAGACCCCTGCCAGCACCGAGATGCTCACAACACCACAAGACTTCCCATCCAATGGCCTGTGATCTTCCTGTATTCGGCATCATTGCTTGTGTTTCATGAGTCTGAAGAGGACTTTATAGCTTAGTATCAGACATGTGGACTAATATCGGACTTATGGACTTGGTCTGGACTAGGCTAGGATGATTTCTCAATATTCAATTGCTCTTGTATAAAGCTCTTTCTTATACACATTTGAGTGAATCTATGAATTTGTTTTTCTAATCTACCGAGAATAACATACACAGGTAAGAGTACTTCTTCCATGTGGACTTTGTTGATGCCTCACTTCGATGGCTGCTTATTTGAAAACAAGCCTTTATGGCCCCAGATACCATTCCTTCGTATAGTATATAATAATCTAGTTTCTTTGCCAAACTTTGCTATAGAACGCAAATCTTTAGTGATTTCTTTGTGATATCGAGCATTAAGCAGGGCCATGACATAAGAAGTACTCGTTCCGAGATTAGGGCTACATAAGTGCAAGCCCAAAATTCATCTCTGCATCTGTAATTTACATACATCTCTATTTTAATTTAGTGACATTGTCATTTTATGTTAGAGAACACGTCATCCCTCCGGGGCATCAATTCCACTGTCATCAAGTACTCAGTTGTTTTTGAATGTCACTTTTGATATTATGATTAAGTGAAATGAGAATAGGTTCGGAATTTAATTATATATAGATTAGTAAGCAGGCTCATAGCTTACTACTTAGATTAAGTAAATGTCTTAGCTTCTTTAAACCTTGTAATGAACATTTAATAGCAGTCTATATATAGCACTTGCCATTTGTCCTTATGAAGTTCCCGTTGAACAAAGGAATGTTATCTACATTTTTCATATATATTTTGGGTTTTTAATAATTTTCAAAAAAAGAGAAGCACCTCTATGGAGCTATACAGAAAGCCTTTTGTTTAAAACAAATTTGTAAAATCACATATGGGCAGTGTGCTGTGTCAGGTACTGGCTATAATTTCAAATAGGCCTTGTCAGAATCATTATCTGTGTTCTGTGATACTAAAATTTTGCATCGACTTGGATGGATAGGGTTCCCAGTGGTTTTAGAGCTAAGATCCTAAAATGCCCTAGTGATGAGCTCTCCTGGAAGTTTGGGTCTGCTTCCAATGTAACTGGAAGCTACAGAAAAACTCACTTGCTTGCATTTTGCTTGGCCTAGATCCTACAACTTACCTGTCAGCTTGGAATTTACTTGCCTTTGCAGCCAGAAGCCTAAGCCCTGCCCTGCCTGTCTTGGGCTTATCGGGGCTACCTGAATCAAGAGAAATCCCCCTCTTGACCTCTGACCCACAGCTTTGGAATGTGCTGGTCCCTTCAACTTTGTAAACCGTCCCCTGATACTAGCCTCACTGGTTCTGCTTTTCTAGAGAACCCAGTCTTAGATGTGGTCTATTATACTACTACTAGATGTATTTTAACTGCCTAGAATTTATTCAAAAACAATAATAAATGTATAACTGCAAACATGAACTAAGCCTATTCAGATCAATTTGATATGTACAGCTATGAGCGTCACATAGTCTAAGATAAGATACTGGAAGAAGATACTTAAGATCACCAATGAAAATATATGCAGAGTGGGCCCTAAAATAGATGCAAGAGCAACAAAAATATTGTTGATAAATAGATAGGCTTGAAAATATTCAGCTTTTCCCATCTCATGTGGGAAAGAGCACTTTTGAATTATTTGAGAAATTATTATTGAAAGATCTCAGTCATATAATTAAGAACTCTCCCCCCACCACCCCACTACCACCATGGCATTGCTAAATGTTGATAGAGGAAAATTAGAATATGCACATTTCTCACTCAGCACAATAGCCCAATACCCAAAGTGAATAGTGACACTACTTAACTACTGGCTAGTTAACCACTTGGTTACAAACTGAAAGGTTGGCAATTTAAACCCATCTTCAGGGACCTTGAGAAACAGGCATGAAGACCTGCTTCTGGATGATCACAGCCAGTTGAAGCCTCTTGGAGCTATGAAACTGTCCTGTACACATGGGTCACTGATTTGGAATCAATTCAATGACAAATAACAATAACCACATGATAAATTATCTACTTCTATTAATTAATTCTCATTTATTGTTGACATCTCAAGGAGGGTTATTTCAATGAATTTTAGAATGTCAATAAAATATGGCTTATTAAGAAATAAATACTAAATATATGCTTGCAGAAACATTATTTAACATGATTCTTCTAGCCAACTCATTGTTATAAGGTCAATATTGATACAGAGAAACTCATTTTGAGTAATGGACAAAACAGAAATGCCCATATAGTTTTCTGAGACTTTAACTCTACAGAAGTAGAAAGCCTCATCTTTTTCCTACAGAGCAGCTGATGGTTTCAAACTTCTAACCTTGAGGATAACAGCCCAAGGTGTAAACCCTTTTACAAAGGAGGCCTGGTGCTTCAGTGGTACACGGTGAACTGCAAGCCACATGGTTAGCAATTTGAAACCACCAGCAGCTCTTCAGGAGAAAGACGGGGTTTTCTTGCCTCCATGGTGGGAAGGTGTCTTTTGAGCTTCCCACCAAATGACCTTTCTTGAATGGGTCCAGTAAGAAGGTGGGGGAAATATTGATAGGATTTACCTGTGAGTAATTGGGATTGGGATTCTCTGGAATGCCATCTTCCTGCTTATAAAATGAACCCTCGAAGAAACAGGAGAGATTTCCTAAGTGCCAGGGGTGGAATATATCCTCAGGACCCGAGAGCCCTGTGCAGGGAACCTCCTGGATACAAAAGCCCATCACAAGAGCAGCAGCAGAACCAGAAGCTCAAGCACTGGACAGAGGAGAATACTTCCCATCCAAAGGGCAAGTAAAGCTGAGTGGTTTTGTGCAAGAGTCGGGCTTGTGGAGTGGGGTGCCTCCGGGCACTTAATTCAGGAAGTTGGGCTCCCTGACGCAAGAAAGGGAAGCTGAGCGGCTTTGGGCTGAGCCTTACTGGAGTGAGGTGTCTCAGAGCACTTCATACAAGGAGCTGGGTTTGCTGACCTTTTGAGCTTGAACTGAATGCCTTGGGGTTGAGGCTACCAGCAGAGTGGTGTGCTTCCTAATGCCTACTGATAAACCATTATCAATTTCTCATTGGCTTTACAACTTGTTAACCTGCTTAATAAGGCCTTCCATCATGAATATTGTCTGTGACTTCGGTGTTGCCACTGCAATTGATATCAGGACCTAGAGAGGTAAATTGGTGGTCACTAATTAAAGAGTACAATGTTCTTTGTGTCTTTAGGTATATGCTTCTTTCATAGGTTTTCATTATTTTTTAAACCATGCGGTGATAACATTTATCAATAAAATATGTAATATATAAAAGTAGAAATATCTATAAATCTATAAGGTATTACCTGAAACTAGAACTATTAACAGTTAATAATCATATTTTCAGGTCATATCACATTTGCTTTCTTAACTTACTCTTAAGATGTCTGTCAATTAAAAGTATGCTATAATCATATCAGAATAAAATTCAATTGTGCTACAAAGCTATAACCCAGAAATTCTCAGAAAACAGCTCTTGAATGGAAGTCGCATCCAGATTGTAAGGAACATATTTGTAGTAGAATTATAAGGAGACTATCATGTGCATAATAATTAATTGGAGAAACAAATGGAAGCACTTGCCATATTATTCCAAAAATGTATGAGTGACACATACTCATGAACTTTTCAAAGAGAAAGTAGATGGACATCTCTGGTGACTTGGCATTAAAATTCCAATAGCAAATGTCTCTGGCTATATCCCAAGCTGGGCAATTATATTTGGTCCATAGCATAGGTATTTGATGATTTTATGCTTCTCTGTGTGTCCTGCTTTTGAAATTTCAGGAACTGTATTTGAAGAAACTAACGCTGAAATGAAATCAGTTAGACTCAGTAAAAATGTAGCAAAATGAAAATAAAGTAGACTAGGTATATTTGAGAAAAGCAGAAAGAGAGATGGTGAATAAAATAAACACATGCCTTTGACCTTGAATGACCTTCAATACTGTAAGAAAGATAGATATTATAAAACACAAACTTAATATTATTTCAATCAATTTTGAATCATGGTGACCCTAGAAGACAGGATAGAACTGCTCCTCTGGGTCTGAGACTTTGAATTTTTATCAGACTGCATAGCCTCATCTTACTCTCACAGAGCAATTGGTTGATTGGAACCACTGACGCTGTGGCTATCAGCTCACTGCTTAGCCCATCGATACTCTTGCCACACATATTAAAGGGAAGCATCTTCTAGTGAAGGCTTCAGACTGAGAGGCTGTTATAAGTACATACGCAAATGTAGTAAAATGAAGGGGGAGGCGTGAAACCTACCATAATTATGAATGATGGGATGGTCTCTGCCAAGTATTTCTCCTCTCTGTTTTCATAAGATTCTTTGTTCAATCTTGGGACCAAAAGAATCCAAGGTATGCTCTGTTCTGTTGGTCACTCTGGTTTTATAAGTCTGGGTTGACTAATAGGCGTGGTGCTTAATTGTTCCAGAAGGTGCCTATGGGTTTTGGTGTTTTCATCTGTTTTGGTTCACAAGGGACCAGAAAAGTGTTCAATATATTTTGAGGCTAATGTTGTAGAACAAGAAAGATCAAATTTCTCAAATAAGCTTTCAGAAAAACAGAGTAAGCATTTGTGATCCTCAAGATTTGTACTTCCCCTCCGTTCAGAGAAAGCGGTAAGTTGCTATCTTGCATAAGCTCTAATAGCTGTTAACGTCTGTTCTCCTGAAGAAAACACTTCGATGATGCTGGCTACACTAGGCTAGAGTATTGGCAAGCTCATAAACTGCAAGTCACAATCAACAAGATTACTAAGGAGCAAGTTCTGCTTGATAAAGGTGCTCCTCAAAAGATGACAGTCTATTAATATCTCCTTTTGGAATGCTTGGTAAGCAAGGAAAAGCAGGCCATTGCTTTCACTTAAATGAGATAATGACGCAATTTGTGAGGTGCCTCCTCATTGTCCTGACTCCTAGGAGTGCTTGTGCTAAATCTCATTGGAGAGGGTAATCTGTGAACACTAGTAACATGAAAGGGGTTGATTTCCAATATGTTACAATCACAGTAAGATAAGATCCTGATCCAGATAAAAAGGTTTAATATGAAGATTACTGCAAAAGGAGACTGAGTTTAAAGCAAACTTAAAACAACAAAAAAATGAATTTATAACAATGAGGCCTACATTGTACGGAATATTATAAACAGATGTTGTCACATACTATCCCCAAATGGCTTCCATAAGGAAATGCAAATTGCATTTAGTTTACACAAATGACCTATAGATTTGAAAATATTTTCTGTTTTATTAGAAAGGATTGATAGAAAAAGAACAAGAACACTAATTTTCTGATATTTACTTCAATTCTATGTATATGTGTGTTCTATTCCAGTCAGGCCAAAATGATTCTAATCAGCTGGTTTCATCCAATTGAATTGAATATCTACAACTTATAAATAATTCACCATGACAATGGCGATTTCCAGGGACTTGGTAGGAATTAGGAGGGCTAATGAAACTGGGTTTTTTTCCTCTTTTTTCCCTTTTAATTTAATTTTGAAACCAAGTCTGGAAGAAATTATGGGGGAAAGTCCATATAACTGGAAGAATTTCCCATTCAAGTAAAGAACTGGACTGTGTTATCATGCAAAATAAAGTTAGTCAACACAAACTCACTTTACACAAATATCCTTATAAAACCCAAAAGATCAGAAACAATTGGTCAGGAGTTCTGACCTCAAGGCTGCTAAATAATAGGAATGTGATTGGAACTCACCAATTTCTCTGAGGGAAAAAATATGTGGCCATCTGCTGCTATAAAAGACAGTCTTGGAAAACTGTCTGGAGATTTCTGTCTCCTACAGGATTTCTGTAAGTCAGAAGTGACTTTAGCAATGTGTTTGGATATGAATATAGATGAGGTAATTTTAATCCCATGGCTCTATTTTTGGCCTAAAAGTAACACTAAGAATATAGCATTAAGTAATACTGAAGGAGTATTTATTGAACTGGAAATTGTTGTAAGTGTCCTATATATATATATATATATACATATATTAATTCTTATAGTTCTCACAACAGCCTGTGGGAAAAAGAACTATTATTATCCTTTTTTTTTCTACAGAATCACGAATGTTGAGACTTTAGAGCACGTACTTAGGACATGTCCAATGAAATCCAGTACAAGGAAGTAGAGGGTCAGTGAAGGGGGTGATCTCCAATCAAATGGATTGACACAATAGCCAAAAGTAAAGACACAAACATATCAAGGTTCATGAAGATGGTTAAGGTCCAGCAACAATTTGGACTGAAGACACTCTGGATGAATGCCCCCTCAATGGCTGTGTTAGGCTGGGTTGACTATAAAATAAATCCAGTGGCACCCATATATACCTAACAGAGAGCTTTATATCAAGAAGTGGTTATATATCAACAAAACACCCCAGCCTGGTCCAGATCAAGTCCGAAAGCCCAGTACTGCTCCATAAATCTCTCTGAAAACTCTTCCTTTAACAAGCAATGATACAGAATACAGGAAGAACACAGGCTGGTACGTGCAAAGTCTTATGGATCAAATGGTAGAGGAAGCATCACAGGGCAGGCACAGGCTGCAGCATGGCTCACTAGCATGGAGATAAAAGCTGAGAGAGAGAGAGCAAGAGAGAGAGGTTCCCAGGACTCTGCTGAGAGGAGGCCATGCCCAAAATGAGGCACCATCAGGCTTGAACCTGATTGACAGGGTAGACTCACATAACATCCACAATGGCAAATAACAGATACAACCAACTACAGACCATGAAACAGGCATAAAGGACAAAACCCACTGCCATTGAGTTGATTCTGATTCACCGGGACCCTAGTGGGCAGGGTAGCATTGCCCTTTTGGGTTCTTGAGACTTTATATCTTTACCAAGCAGGCAGCCTTATCTTTCTCCCAGGCACGCTCATGGCTTTGGAATGTTGATCTTGTGGGTTAGAAGCTCCATGTGTAAGCTGCTATGCCACCAAGACTCCTTGGCAGAATAGAATGACTTGTCAAAAGTAACACAAGGAGTTGGTGGAAAACCTGGATACTGCCTCTAGTCAGTCTATTTTTAGAGTCTATATGCTTAAAAAGAAACACTCCAATACCGTTCCCAAAAAGTAGGGACTTCTGACAAGGTGATGATCAGGTAAACAGGTCCCACTGAGAGCTCCCTGACGATTAGTAAACCTGGGTATTAGGAGGCTGAGTGTGGAATCCAGGTCAAATAATTAAACCCTGCACTGACCCTGATCTCTTCCTCGACCTGGGAGGTGATCCCCCACGCCTGCCCACCACACCCATCTATATTTGATGCAGAGCCCTGAAGATCGGTGGCCTAGTCTGAAAACAATCCCCACCTGTGTCACCTGGGCCACAGGCCCTGTGGCTCACCCACAGGTCTGTCCTGACCCTGTGGCCCAACTGCCGTACCCAGAACTTTACAGCCTCTCTAATTTGGCTCAGGCAGCAGCAGCAGGATCCCCACAATGCCCAGCACCCTCCTTCTGACCACTTGCAGCTTTCCCAGCCACAGATGGAGGATGAGAACAATCCACCTGCAGCACTCTTGGCTGACACCAGACACCCTCTCCTTGGCAGTGGCAGCTTCTGCCGCTATGCCTGGTACCTTTCCACCATCTGCTGTCTGCCCACAACTATAGCAGCCACATTTAGGCCCTGTCTGCTGTCAGCCCATTGCAATTCTCGCTGAGGACGGACTCCTCCACACAGCCTACCCTCAGCGGCACCCAGTGCATTAATAACCTTCCAACTATGGCCCCTGCCACTGCAGCCGAAACCTGCCAGCCATCCATGCACAGTTTCTCTAGTTGTAAAAGATAACTATAGGAACTTATACTGAGTATGCCTGCTACTCTTAACACCACAGCCAGATCTTCTGCAACTCTTGACCATGGTTCTTAAAATTATGGCCAGAACCCAATAACTGACTGCACAAAGATCTTCACACACACACACACACACACACACACACACACACACACACACGCCACCTCCTGGCCCCCCAGCTCTCCCACAAGTCAGTCCCAGTTCTGTGATTCCCCCACTGGGCTGAAGCCGACCTTGTGGTTCCCTCACCAGGCCTCCCTTAACATTGCAGCTCCCCTACATGAACACCCCAGGCCCACGACTCCTGCACTGGGCTTCCAAGGCCCCACAGCTCTTCTTCAGGTCCAACATGACCCAATGGCTTTACTACAGAGCCGCTCCCAACCTCACAACTACCCATGAGTCCATCTTGGCACCACAGCTCCACCCTTGGCTGGCCCTAGCCCCATGGCAATACTCCTGTTCCACCCCAGCTCTGTGTGGCCACTCAGGTGGCATCCCTTGGATCCTGGTCACCCAGTGACCATGCCGGGCCTCGAGGCCCATTTTCTTGCCTGTCTCTGACCCCAGTCACCTCACAGGCTGGCCTTGGACCCGTGGCTAGTCCCAGCCCTGCAGCTCCCCTGGCCACTCAACCCAAACCTGTGACCCCTAGCCAGCCAGCCCATGCTCCATGGATTCCCCGCTGGGCTGCACAGACACATGGCTTTCTCCACTGCATGACCCAGACCCATGGCTCCTGTCAGCCTGCCAAACCACCTGAATATACTGCTGGCCCAGCCCAGAGCCCTGCATACTGCCTCTGCCCTCAGCCCATCTTCCAAGGCTTTCTGCCATTACTGGACACCAATCAGCTGCAGAATTTTGACTAATTGATATGCATAGTGCCACCCTTACTGTCTGCAACTGCCCGACCCACATTGCCTGAGTGGACCATTTATCTTGCCCTCCAAAAAGAAAAGGAACTCCTGGCTGGCTAGGGAGAGAGTGAAACCCCAGTGAGATAAAGCAGTATACTGATCTCCCAGCAGTTGGCCACAGGCAGTCTGCAGAATCATTTTCCCTAGACCCATAGGAAGAAAGCTGAGGGCTTATTTACTTCCAGGAAAGTGTACTGAGCTCCTCCAAAATGACACGCAACTTCTCTGAATATCCTCAACAAGTAAACAAGACACACAAAATGCAGTGTCAGTGGAAGTCCTGAACCTTAATGACATTCAGAGGAAACAAACATTGATTTCCCATGAAAATAAATCTTCAGAGTGCTGCTTGGAGTCATACAGGATAGGAGGGAAGTAATACAGAAATGATAGAGGAGATAAAGTCCATTCATCAAAAGAAAATGCAAGAGTTAAGGTAACTGAAGCAAAGAACAATATAACAGACCTCAACATCAGATGGGAAGAAGCAGAGGACCATACCAGTAATCTCAGGACAACCAGTCAGACTTCAACAAATGGGAAATGTAGCTAATAATAATAATAATAATAATAATGATAATAATAAAAGAAGATGAAGAAAACGTGAGAAAAATGACCAGTGCTGTGAAGAGGAACACTATTTGAATAATTGGTATACCAGAACAAGACACCATGAATAAGTTAACAACAAAAGTAGTTAAGGAATTCAATG
This sequence comes from Tenrec ecaudatus, assembly GCF_050624435.1. Taxonomy (NCBI): domain Eukaryota; kingdom Metazoa; phylum Chordata; class Mammalia; order Afrosoricida; family Tenrecidae; genus Tenrec; species Tenrec ecaudatus. The sequence continues at coordinate 26,149,872 of NC_134546.1, read as the reverse complement.
GAAGAAAACTTCTCCAACTTAATAAATAAGAAACATATCATCTCACAGGTAGCAGAGAAGACACCAATTAATTAGACTAAACTCTAGAAAGAATTCACCAATGCATGCAATAAATTATGTAACTTTGAGGAAAAGGAGAAAATAATAAGAGTAGGGGGAAAAAAGCAGTCACATATAAAGGTACTCAGATAAGAATATGCTCACACCTATCAGCAGATACCATGGAGAGGAGAGAGTAAAGTAACATCTTCCAAAAATTGAAAGAGAAGAAGCCAATTCAATAATTCTGTGTCACACCAAACTATCAAAATAGAGAGGTAAGAATCTTTCTGGAAAAGGAAATCTCAAAGAATACATTAAAAGAAACCCAACTCTGTCAAAATTCCTTGCTGACTCACTGTGGTCAGAAGACCAACATTCACCAAGCACAAATTGGAGATCACCGCATAGCATAACTGCACCCAGAAGTCAAAACACCGAAGAAGAAAAAAAACCAACCAAAATCCAAGATTACATTGACTCAATGGTTAAAAGAAGGCAACAATGAAACCCACCAAATATGCATAGCACACTGATAAGGAGGGCAGAAGGAAATCACGCAACACAAAATGTATGAGATAACAGTCCACGAATCAACAGGTGGATGTAATAACTCTGAACATCATTCTATATATTGAAAATCACAAAAGCTCCACAATAGGAGTGCTGGACGCGATAGAGGAATATAGTAGAGTGGCAGGATATAAGATCAACAAACAGAAGTCTATTGGATTGTTATTTTTATCAGACAAGATCACAGAAGAGATCAAGAATGTAGAACCCTTCACGATAACTAACCACAAATTGAAATATCTACGGACTTACCTAACCATAAAAACAAAAAAAAATTGTATAAGGAAAACTCTAGAACACCTCTACAAGAAACCAAAAATGACCTCCACACATGGAAGTATACCCCATGATTGTGGGTTGGAAGACTCAAAATTGTAAAGATGTCAAACCCACCCAAGCTATTCCAATAAAAATACAAGCATTTTTTTTCAAAGAATTGGAAAAACTGACTACCAACTTCATATGGAAAGGAAAGAAGTCCCAAATTAACAAAGAACTCCTCAAGAACAAGGATCAAGTTGAAGGACGTGCTTCTCCTGACTTTAACATCTATTATACAACCACAGTGGTCAAAACAGCATGGTACTGGTTTGTTGACAGATACTCAGACTAATTTTCAGAAAATCCAGGAATGAAGTCATCTGCAGTTAGACAACTGAGCTCCAATAAGGGCCCCAAAATATCAAATGGGAAGTGGATGGACTCTTTAACAAGTGATTCTGGAAAAAATGGATATCTACCTTCAGAAAAATGAAGCAAGATCTTTAGCTTCCTCCATGCACAAGAACAAATTCAAGGTGAATCACAGACCTCTTAGGTAAAACCCAAATGTTTAGGAACATCAATGAGGGAATTGGGATGAACCTAAGAACCTTGGTGCAGGGAACACATAGACTAACAGAGATAGAGAAGGGCACACACACGGAGGAAGCTGATATTGACAAGTGGGATATATGAAAGATAAAAGAACTTTGTACATTTAGTACATTTTAGTAATAAGCCCTTTTTCTGATGTGTCATTGCTAAAACTCTTTTCCCATTCTAGAGTTTTAGCAATGACACATCAGACAAAGGGCTTATTATTAAAATCTATAATAATCTAACCTGTAATAGGAAAAAAACCCACACAAATAGTCCACTGAGGTGGTAGGGAAAAGACCTGAATAGAAGTTTCACAAGGGAGGAAACCATAATAGCCAGTAAACATATGAGAAAATGTTACTGATCATTAGCTACCAGAGAAATGCAAATTAAAACTCTGAGATACCACCCAACACCCTCAAAGATAGCCCAATTCAAAAATCCAGAAGGCAATATGTGTTGGGGGGGATGTGGTGAGATAGGAAGTACTGAGAGGTAAATGAGGGGTGAGCATGATAGTGGGGTAGGAGGAAGGTAAAGGAAACAGAGGAAAGAACTAGAAAGTAAAAACAGTGGTTCTCAACCTTCCTCATGCCATGACCCTTTATTACAGTTACTCATGTTGTGGTGACCCCCAATCCTTTATTACAGTTCTTCATATTGTGGTGATCCCCAACCATAAAATTATTTTCATTGCTCCTTCATAACTGTAATTTTTCTACTATTATGAATTAGGTGACCCCTGTGAAAGGGTTGTTTGACCCACAGGGGTCATGACTTACAGTTACAGAACTGCTACATTAGAGGTATAATTATAGATATGTATATATGTAAATATATTAATATGTAAAGACAGCGGTACTGGCCCATGTACATATATTTATATGGTAATATATCAATGTGGTAGATGGACTTGGGGCTTCTACTTAAGTCTTTCTTCAACAGAAGAATACTTTGTTCTAATAACTTGGCACTGGGCGATACCATCCTGAAATGATCACTGAAGACAAACTGGGTGAATAAGCAAATATGGTGAAGAAAGTGGATGGTGTCCCACTATTAAAAGATTTAGTGTATTGGGTCTTAAAGCTTTTTAATCAAGCAATCAACCACATCGCAGGGAAACAACTAAGGCAAGCCCACAGGGAAGATATACCCCAGCCTGTGTGATAATGCAGTGTCCATGGGAACGGGTACCAGAAGTTCAACAACAAACAACCACATGTGTTAGGAAAGGGATTGAGTGGAGATCCAAAGCCTATCTGGTGATAATGAGACATTCCCTCACAGAAGGGTCACACAGAAGGGACAATACACCCAGTGTGCAGTGTAGCACCCATGAAACATACAACATTCCTCTAGTTTTAATCCTTCCTCCCCACACCATTATGACCTCAGTTCTACCTCACAAATCCTGCTAGACTGGTGTATGTATACTGGTACAGATGAGAACTTTCAGTACATGGAATACAGGAGAGACAAGCCCCTTAGAAGCATTAATGGGATTAATGATCCCATGAGGGTATGGAAAGAGAAGAGGGTGTGTGTGTGGTAGCAATGATGACAGTATAACCCCCCTAGAGGGGGAGGAACATCAGAATATAGGTGAAGGGACATATTAGATGGTGTAAGATGTGTAAAAATAATAATAATATAAAATATATTAAGGGTTCACAAGGGTGGTAGGGCGGGGGAGGGAGGGAATGAAGAGGAGCTGATATTAAAGGGCTCAAGAAGAAAGTGTTTTGAAATTGATGATGGCAACATTTGTACAAGTTTGCTAGATATCTTTTGATTTATGGATTGTTATAATATATGTCAGAGCCCCCAATAAAATGATTCATTAATTTTTAAAAGTAGGATTAGATTCTGAAAAGGTGTTTGGAAAGATTCTGGAGTCATGCTGATTGGGTGGCATTTCTGCTGTCATCACTGTGTAGCTGTGTCTCCATGAGCTTGTCTGTGTTATCTCTGTTACAGTTTATTCATCAGAGACCTAGAGATTGTGTTAATACTCTTTTATTAGAATCATTAGGAGATTCAAGTGCAACAATGAAGGCAAAGCCCAGTTTTGGGTGCCCACTAGATAATGAATAAATTTAATTATAGAAGAACTCAAATTATAATTTTAAAACAATTCTGTGAAATTCCTTAATAACAAAAGAAAGAAAGGAGGGAGGGAAGGAGGGAGAAGAAGTGGCTGCATCCCAATGTTTTCTATTCCATGTGAGTGACAGAATCATGAGTAAAAGTCAAGCTTTCCAAAACCATATCTAGGTTTCTTTAGAATTATTATTATGAAAATTATGCAAATCATTTCCTTCAGTGTACAGAGCAATGAACTCACAAAGCTGATCTTTTGAATATACAGATAATATTTATCTATCTATCATAATTATTGCTAATAAACTACAAAAGTATTTCTTCTCTCTCATATATTGATGAAATATGCATTGTTTGTGTGCATGGGTGGGTTGGTGGAATGCTATCGCAAACATAATCTCACTTTTGTCCTCAAACCTGTGAAATCATAGAGGAACCTTTTTTTTTCTCCCCAGGGCTGGAATGCCTGCTTATTTATGCAGTTGACATCAACTATGGTTGGAAGTATATTCAAGAAGCAAGAGGTCATGAAACCTACAAGATATTGTAAAAAATAAAATCCAGTCTAAGCAAGGCGAAAACAACTCTGAAAGCTAGAGAACCTTTACATTGGCGTCTTGGCCAGCAGCAAATTCCCCAAGCCAATCAGATAGTACATTTCACCAAGACCATGAGAATACAAGCTGTCAAACTGAGCCTACTCTTATTATGTACAGTTTTCAAACAAAGCCGTCCTGATGTCTCTGCTGGGAGAGCAAGGATGGAACTGATTTCTGTCACATTTTATCATTTTTGAGCATATCAGTCATATACACCCAAAGAACACATTATTTAAAATCAAAGTTCCAGCTTCAAAATCATTTTTGTGTTGCCTAATATAGGACTGAACACAGGATTTTGAAAAAAAGTATAAAGAAACACATAAAGCTGAAGAAGTGAAATGTGACCTACAAACCTATTAACAAAGAAACATGTAACTCTACTCATTCACCTGTTATTATAGGGTTATAATCTTAGAATGGTAAAGTCTATAGATAGACTATGGAGATGGAAATAAACTACATATGAATATTGAATACAGTGATGCTATAGTTTTGTGAAAACTGACAGCTGAATTCTCCCCATATACAGCATATGATGGAGGTGATTTAAATCGCCATTCTTTCACTTTTTCATTTGAATAATAGATGCTACCTGAAAACAAGACTGGGCCAACTGCTTAATCTTTTTGTTGCTGAATCAGCTTGACATTAGAGCAACACAAATTCTGAATTTCTAGCTTAGAAATAAAGGACTCATGATTTAGCAGTCCAGGATGTCAATATTGCTTTAATGAAATATCCTTTAATGTGTTATTTGGACTCATGGTAATATTAAGAACCAGGAAATATAAATAACCAGCAAGAAGATATTTCAGACTTTGCTTGGGAAAATATATAATAAAGCACTATTAATGAACCAATAGAAGATGTCTCCTTTATATTAAAAATTATTGATTAAAAACCAAGTCCACCATCCATATGCTAGTTTGTCAAACTGTGGTTACTTATTTGTCACCATGCTACTAATATTTTAAATACCAACTGGGTCATTAACAGTGGACAGTTTAGCAGAATTTCCAGGAAATGACAAATTTGGAAGAAAGAAGTGGGATACTGCTATTTAAAATTAGTCAATGAAAGCTTTTTGAATTACAACAGAATGTGTCTGATCTAATTCCGGAAAGTGACCCTCTCAGGTAAAAGGCACAAAACACAAAATACACTCTGACTACACGATGGCTACATTAGTCAATGGAATATATTAAGAAATGTGAATTAGCACAGGATCAGGAAACCTATTGCTACTGTGTTCAAAGAATCACTATAAGTCAAAAACAATTCCATCACAATAAAAGGTAGAGACCATTTGCAAGACATGCAAGAGACGATGGGAAAATTATTACAAATAGTGATCAATATTTTTCCACAAATGATCCGTCCTTCCCTTCCTTTTTCATCTTTGTTTTATTTTTTGTTTATCATCTTAAAGTTAATTTCTCAACCATGAGAGCCTTCATAGATAAGGCTCCAAAGAACCTGGGTCTCACAGTGGCTTACTGATCAGGCTGATAACACAAGGCGAGAAGTTTGACCCCACCAAGCACTCTTCAGGGAAACACGAGGCTTTCTGCTCCCATCAGGATTTACAGCCTCAAAAACACAAAGAGGCAGTTCTGTCTTGTCCTTCCGGGTCATTATGAGTTGGAATTAACTTGATGGTAGTGATTTTGGATTTTGAGGTAAGATTTCAGGCAACATGAAACAGATAAAAGCTATCGCTTGTGTCCTATCTAATCTAACACTTTCTAGCGTTCAAAAGTACCGTATATACTCGAGTATCAGTCGACCCAAATATCAGCCGAGGCACCTAATTTTACCACAAAAACTGCATAAAAAGCGTGCTGAAAAGCTAGGCGTATACACATGTATATATGGTAGCTGTTGCTGCCAGGTGCCCTTAAGTCAGTTCTGACCCATAGCAATCTGAAACACACGAGAATGAAACACTACTAAGTCTGGCAGCGTCCTCATAGTTGTTGCAGCCACTGTCTTTCAATACAAATCTGAGTGTTCTTCTGACAGTTCTCAGTATTTTCAATATTCCTCATGATCATCAAGTGGGTCAATTATTCAACAGGCTTCTTTAGTCATTGGCCACATGCCACATGCACATGAGGTGATTGAAAATACCATTGCACCTTAGACCCTAAACGTCCTTGCTCTTCAACATTTTAAAGATGTCTTGTGCAGATTTTCCTAGTGTGGTATGTCATTTGATTTCTTGATTGCTGCTTCCATGAGCATTGGCTGCTAATCCAAGCCAAGCACATTCTTCTATCAGTATCATATATATATATGTATATGTATGTGTGTATATGCATATGTATATGTATATACACACACATACATATGATCCACACAGACTAATGCCATTGTATAGTCTACAAAACAAGTAAATATCTATTTTCAGTCAAAACCCATCTGACATCAGCAATGATGTCCCTCCTGTCACACCCTCTTCTGAATCTATCTTGGATTTCTGGCAGGTCTCTGTTTATACATAAGCAATAAACCAAACTCACTGCCTTTGAGTTGATTCTGACTCTTAGCAGCCCTGGAAGACAAGGCAGAACTCTCTGTAGGTTTTTGAAACTGTAACTCTTTATGGGAGTAGAAGATCTTGTCCTTCTCCTGTGGAGCAGCTGGGGGTTTATCGTGAGCAGAACTTCAGCTGCAAGTGATATTGTTGTATAATATCCACACTGACTTGGATAAGGATAACCTGTCTTTAGAACGGGTACAATCATTGCTTAATGCGCATTAGTCTAGGATAGTTTACTATGGAGTAATAGATAAAATAAGTTACACCTTTATTAGAAATTAGTAATGCATGTTTCTAGTTTAAAGGGATTGAAGATTCTACAATGTTCTGGGTTAAGTTTCATGCATTAAGAAGATATGTCCAATTCCTAACTTTTACTACCTATGAATATTACCTTATTTGCAAATAGTCTTTGAAGATGTATTAGGTTCAAGTGAAATAGGGAAACTCCTAATCTAATATGGGAGGTGGCTCTTGGCATAGTGGCTATGCCTTAGTCTGTGGTCCAAATGGTCAGCAAGTCTAAACCACCAGTCGTTCTTTGGGAGAAAGATGGGGCTTTCTACTCCAGTAAAGAGTTACGGGCTTGGAAATCCACCAGGGTTGCTATGAGTTGGCGTTGACTCTATGACAGTGAATTTGGTTTTGGTTCAATCCAATATGACAGATGTCCTTACCCCTGTCATAAACACAGTGCAAAGATGAATGGCAATAAGCCAAAATTAAAGTGTCACAATGTGCCCTCCCTAAAATGACAACCCAGAACTATGAATATGGAACTAGAAATTGAAATTATACTGCCATAAGTCAAAGAATGCCTGGTGCTACCAGAGCTGGCAGAAGCAGGGAAGTGTCCTTCTCTAGAGACATTGAAGGGCGCATGGATCATCTATCACCCAGATTTCAGACTTCTATCATTTAAAATAGTGAGACTATAAATATTTTATTATTTTAAGCTACTTACTTTGTAGTAATGTGCTACAGAACTTCTAGGAAACTAACAAATATAGTAAGGATTTCATGTCTTTTGTATAAATTAGTATTTCTAAAGCATAACACATTAACCTTTTTTAAACATTACAACACATATGTTAGTATACTGAGAATCATGAATGTTTTATGAAATAAGCTTTGGAAAATTCTGTTTTGGACAAGTTTTTCTGTACATGGGATAAAACACCCACACTTTAAAATTTTCTTTTTCTTGCGATGCCATTAGATCGTCAACAGTTTTAGAAGAGAATGCTTTGCAGATGAGAGCTAGAAATACTTTGGCTTTTCAAGTGCCATTTTCTGTTGCTTAAAGAGGTAGAATGCTGAAATATGCTAAAAAAAATTCACTCAGCACTGATTAGAACTCAAAATAATGACTGGTTATGCGTTCTGTAGATCATTCTATAAAGTGGTAAGTTTCAGAAGATGTTGTTTAGCTATTTTTTTGAGGATAAATACCAAGGATACAATAAAAGGTCACAATGCCCTCCTCAAACAGAAAACCAATAACCCATCAGTGGAATATGCAAGGCTGTTATGTATTACAGAGTAGGAGTTCCTAGTAAGAAGATTTTAAAAAAGGATTTATATAAAGATTTGGGGTTAGTTTGTTGGTTTTGAGGACAGTTCAGACATTTGAGGCTTTGCTCTGAAATGGATGCTGTCTGGAATTGAGGATAAATCTATGATTAAATAATTACTGCGATTAAGCCATGTGTAGAAATGTGGTCCACAGACTTTTCAATGGCTGATTTTTATTTTTTGGGAGTCAATCACCAGAACATTTTACCAAGGAAACCTCAGTGGACTCAAACATCCATTTTATTTTTGTTATAAACCAATTATAGTCAGTTGTGTACCTCACCCACTAGGACTTCTTCATTGGGCATCTAAAGCTGTGCCTCTTTGTAGAAGCAGACTGCCCTACCTTTCTCTTTGGAGTAGCAGGCAGATTTGAACCACTAAGCTTTTGGTTAGCATTGAAAAAAACCCAAATACAATGGCATTGATTATATTCTAATTAATGTTGGTAGATGCCATAAAGACCTTCTGCCCTGTGCTGGGTCATTCTCAAATGTGTTCCCATGTTTGAATCTGTTGCGACAGTCATGATGTCAATCCATCTTCCTCTTACCGCTGCTCCCTCACTTCACCCAATGTGATGCTCTTCTCCAGGGACTTAGCTCTCTTGACAACATGGCCAATGTATGTAAGATACAAATCTAGCCATTCTTGCTTCTAAGGAGAACTCTGGTGGTATTTCCCCCCAAAATAAACAGATTTTTCTTTTTAGCATTCTATGGTACCGTCTATATTCTTCAGTTCGAATTCATAGTGAGAGACTCCATCACTATGGGAGTGGACAGCTTCATTCTCTTCTCCTGAGGAGCTGCTCGCTGCCATCATGTGGATGCCAACTCATGGTAACCCCATAGGGCAGGCTAGAACTGTACCTATCAGCTTCTGCGACTGCAACTTTATGAGACCGAACTCTCCATCGTTCTCTCGCAGAGTGGCTGGTGGATTTGAGCTGTGGACTCCGTGGATCGCTGCCCAATGTGTAACCACTGCTCCAGCAGAACTCCTTGAGGAGCTGCTGGTAGATTTGAATGTTCAACTTGTAGCTGGGCAGTTCACTGCTTATCCAGTGGTGACGTTGTATCTGCCAGGGTCTCGTAAATCTGTCATTAATTAGCTGGATAGAACATTATCTAGAAGGAGGGAGCATTAGAGCAAGGTTAAAGCTGCAATAGGTAAACAAGCAAGCGCCCCTCAGATTTTCCCTAATGTGGGCATGTTTGTTATTCTACAAATTACACAGGTGGATGGTTTTTTGAGACTCATTCAACATTGTACATTTTCTTTGTGTTGTCTCATTTTATTTATTGCAATAACAGTGTGTTGTTCTCTGATTTTGATACTTTTAAAGTATTTTTGGTTCAGAGAAGAATATCATTGCTTAGCTGGGAGTGCAGGACCAGTTCCTAACACCTCTGGGCCCCAGCTGGATGGCTATCCAGTTTCCACCGGATGTTAGACTACTCTCTTTCATGGGAAAAGCATATATTAAATGGTACCTTATTTAATGGCTTTTAGAAGGTTATTAAAAATAAAATAAAAAGTAATAAAGATGTAATTACACTTACACTATAATGTTTTGTCCCTAAAATAGAGAAGTTTTCTACATTACTATTTTTCAGTAATGGTGACTAAAATAAAAGACATTTAAAGCACTCTAAGATCAAGCATAAGAGGTGGAGAAAAGAGGTTTAATGAGATTGTGACTGGATTACAGTCTGAGAAAACAATCAATACAATCCAAAATATGGTCTGGTGATTGCAGTCCTCATGACAAATAATTTGTCATTGAAAAAAAAAAGACCCAAAACAATAGCTTTCTATAATGTGACAAATATTTTTAAAACTCAAAGTCAGCAGTAAAGTTTGAAGTGCTCCATTTATATTCTAATCTTTCACTAGGTTCTACACTATCAATTTACAAAGTTTCATGTTCGCCTCAGAGATTTAAAGGACACTTTTTAGAGTAAATCAGTTTTTTGTCCTTCAGAACAAGGAACTCAACTTAAAAGCAAACTCATGGGAAGATGTGTTTTTTAAACAAAGCTAGTGTTTTATAATTTTTTTAATGTTCTCAGCATGCATCTCCAGTTCTTTAAAATTTTATTATTTCTGTTAATATTATATTATTAAAATAACCTAATGCAGGCATCACTGGCAAATTAGAAATATAACAAAACCATTGAAATCCATCATGCTTCTTTTGAATTTTATTGCAATTTAAAATTGTCAATGTTTTCTTTTTAATTAACCGTATGATTACTTGGACTTAGTAATAAAAGTAATACTATTAAGTAGCTTATTAGAATTACTAAGCATGAAATAATGCATTATCTGGTGGTGGTTAATACGGGCAAGAATGTTTATCTTTGAACACTAAAAGAAAAAAAGAAAACAGAAGAATAATTAATGTATTTGAATTGTGATGCTGTGAAAAATATTCAGTTTACTATGGACTGCCAGAAGAACAATCAAATCATTCTTTTAAAAAAACCAACATAAATATGCTTTATAGGAGTGGATGCAAGCCTTCCTCGTGTTTACTTTAAATGATAAGTCACACAAAAAGGGACATCATGTTTGCTAAAATAGATGGTCAGCAAAAATAAGAGAAACCCTCACCAAAATAGAATGATACCATTAGCCAGACCAACAGACACAACCTACCAAAGATAATGGAGAATGCCACCATTGTGGAAGGCTTATTTTATAGCAACTGAAAATGACAATAATCATTAATTCATCACATTCATGTAAACCCAATAGTACAGAGTAGACCTACTCTTGTGGGTTTTTGAAGTTGTGAATATTTATGGGAGTAGAATGCCTCATCTTTCTCCAATGGAGCACATGGTGGCTTCAAACTGCTGGCTTTGTGGTTGGGAGCCTGACTCCCAATCCATAACACTGTGAGGGCTCTCTACAGTACTAAATTTAATCTCAGAACTGGCAAAAGCCAACCAAACATTCAAGATTGCATGATAAAAAAAATCATCCAAAAGTGCTACTAATATGGGTTCAGATAGGGGCTTTGGGGACCTATTAATTCTCCAGAATATTAGAGCTTATATTGAGACTGAAACCTTCTATTTAATTTTCGCATACAGGAACTGGGTACTCAGATGACTAAATCTGGGTCCCATTTGGCACAGTGGCAGCTATACAACCTACTTTTTTTGTTAACTTCACCTGGAACGGGCACCTACACTGAGCAATTCTGCTGAAGGGACCCGCTCCTGGCATTCATCTTGGCACCATCTGCTCCTGCGTGGGTGTTTTCCAGCGTGGAAAAGTGGAAATAATTGCAAATGACCAGGGCAAGCTAACCACCGCAAGCTTTGTTGCCTTTACGGACACGGAATGATTGGTTGGCGATGCCGCAAAGAATCAAGCTGTTATGAATCCCACAAACATGGTTGTTGATGCCAAACGTCTGATTGGACAAAGATTTCATGGTGCTGTTGTCCAGTCTGATATGAAACCTCGGTCCTTCCTGGTGGTGAAGGATGCGGGCAGTCACAAAGTCCAAGTAGACTATAAGGGAGAAACAAAAGCTTCTATCCAGAGGAGGTCTCCATGGTTCTGACAACGATGAAGGGAATTGCAGAAGCCTACCTTGGGAAGACTGTCACCAACGCTGTCGTCACTGTCCCGGCCTATTTTGATGACTCTCAACGCCAGGCTATCAAAGACGTGGGAACCATGGCTGGCCTCAGTGTTCTTAGAATCATCGGTGAGCCAGCTGCCGCTGCAATTGCTTAGGGCTTGGGCAAAAATGTTTGGTGCTGAAAGAAATATGCTGCTCTTTGACGTGGGAGCTGGCGCGTTTGATGGATCAGTCCTCACTGTTGAAGAGGGCATCTTTGAGGTAAAATCGACAGTTGGGACACCCACTTGGCTGGAGAAGATTTTGACAACAGAATGGTCAGCCATTTTATTGCTGAGTTCAAGTGCAAGCCCAAAGAATACATAAGTGAAAATAAGAGAGCTATCTGTCGCGTGCGCACTGCTTGTGAACGTGCAGAGCACACGCTCTCTCCCGTCCAGCACCCAGGCCAATATTGGAATTGATTCTCTATATGAAGGTATCGACTTCCATACCTCTATCACCTGTGCCCGATTTGAAGGATTGAATGCTGACCTGTTCCGAGGCACCCTGGACCCTGTGAAGAAAGCCCTTAGGGATGCCAGCCTTGGCAAGTCACAGAGCACGACATTGTCCTGGTGGGCGGTTCTACCCGTGTTCCTAAGACTCAGAAACTTCTTCAGGATTTTTTCATTGGGAACGAACTGAGCAAGAGCATCAACCCTGATGAGGCTGCGGCTTATGGTGCAGCTGTTCCGGCAGGCACCTTCTCTGGAGACAAATCCAAAGATGTTCAGGACCTACTACTCTTGGATGTCCCTCCACTTCCCCAGGGCACTGACACCGCTGCCCCAGTCATGACTGTTCTTAGCAAGCCCAATGCTACCCTTCCTACCAAGCAGACACAGCCCCTGACAACCTCCTCGGATACCCAGCCTGCTGTGCTCATTCAGGTTTACAAAGGCGAATGTGCAACGACCAAGGAGAACAACCTGCTTGGAAAATGTGAGCTCACTGACATGCCTCCTGCACCACGTGGTGTTCCTCCGATTGAAGTCACTTTTGCCATTGATGCCAATGGCATTCTCAACGTATCTGCCATGGATAAGAGTACTGGAAAAGAAAACAAGATGACCATCGCCCATGATAAGGGTCATCTGAGTAAAGAAGATATTGAACGGACGGTCCAGGAAGCTGAAGATGGAAAAGAGCCGGATAAGGTATCCTCTAAGAATTCACTTGAATCTTACACATTGAACTTGAAAGCAACTGTTGACGATGAAAAGCTGCAAGGGAAGACCAATGATGAAGACAAACAGGAGATTCTTGACAAGGGTAATGGAATGATCAACTGGCTGGATAAGAACCAGACTGCAGAGAAAGAGGAATTAGTGAATGAGTCCTTTCCAAATGTCCCTCACAGTCAGATATTGTTTAATGTGCTAGACTGAACAAATAAAAGTATAGGAGAATAACTCAGTTCATGAAAGATTAGTTGAGCACCAGTTTCAGATGAATTATAGGCTTCACAATGTACTATGGGAAGCATAGCAGAGTCATGGTGATACCACTGTTCAATGTTACAAAAGATGGTGGTTCTGACCTACGAGTTTCTTGGCAGGAGAAAAAGGAGATGGTCTGCTCTCATAGAGAGTTACCACCACAGAAACCCCAGGGAAGATGCTATGCTAACCTATAGTGTCACTAGGAGTTGAAACCAATTCTTCGGCAAGTTTTTTGGTAGCAATCTATGATTATATTATTAATAACAACATTTACTCAGCAAAGTGTACTTATTTCACAGTGGTCAGCCTATTTGTAGATTCCTTTTGCCACGCCCTAAACATTTTCTAAGAGCCTTTCGACTTCACTAAATCCATTCAACCTTCAGTGTACCCCAAAACATAAAACTAGAGGAGCACTTTAATACTACAGCCATCCAGGCGCTGTTCTGCTATTTTGGATGAAAGTTACGATGCTTAAGGAGGAGTTGGATATACTTTCATTAAAATATATGGTCTTATGTCCTATATAAGGAGAAATACATTTGAGAAATGGTGTATATATATGGTATATATACAAACGCTACTCATGTTTTGATCTCTTGATTGCTGCTTCCATGAGTTTTGACTGTGGACCCAAGGAAGTCAAAATCTTTGACAACTTCAACCTTTTCTCCATTTACTATGATGTCAATTGCTGGTCCAGTTGGGAGGATTTTGGTCTTTCTTACATGGAGTTGTAATCCATACTGGAGGCTACAGTCTTTGATCTACATCAGAAAGTGCTCAAGTCTCTTCACTTTTAACAAGCAAGGCTGAACCAACGGCATACTGCAGGTTGTTAATAGGCCTTCCTCCAACACTAATGCCATGTTCTTCTTCACATACGCCTGCTTTGCTGATTAGTTTTTAACATACACATTTCATAAGTATGGTGACAAGATACAACCCTGATAAGCATCTTTCATGATTTAAACCATGCAGTATTCCCTTGCCCTGTTCGTAGAACTACTTCTCGATCCGTGCACAAGTTCTGCTTGAGCACAATGAAGTGTTCTGAAATTCTCATTTTTCTCATGGTTGTTGAAGCCCTGGGCAAGGCCAATGAAACACCAGTACACATTTTTCTGGAATTCTCTGCTGTCAACCAAGGTCCATCTGACATCAGCAATGATATACTTTGTTCTACATCCTGTCCTGGATCCATTCGGATCCTCTGGCAGCTCCCTGTCAATGTACTGCTGCAACTGTTATTGGATGATCTTCAACAAAAGTTTACAGCAGGCTGGTGCTACCCTTAGCAACTCTATGTACAACAGAATGAAGCGCTGTTCTGTGCTCCACCTCCTTCATCATTGTGATGTTTTCAACTATGGTTTCAATCATTGCTGAAGTTTTCCACTCGATGTTTCAGCCACTGTGTCCATCTATCCGCTGGACAGTCTTCCTTTTTATTGCAGATGTTCTATTTTACCAAGCATGATGTCCTTTTCCAGGGACTGCTCATTTCTGCTAATATGTCCAATGTACATGAGTCAAGTCTTATCATCCTTGCTTTTAAAGAAGATTCTGGTTACAACTTTTCCTAGACAAATATGTTGACTCTTTTGGTAGTCTTTAGTATTTTCAACATTCTTTGTCAACATCATGATTCAAATGCATTCTTTTGCTGTTTTATTTATTCACTATCCAGCTTTCACATAGATATGAGGGGATTTGAAAACACTATGGCTTGGGCCAGATATACCCTAGTCCTTAAAGTGACATCTTTGCTCTGTTAGACTTTAAAGGGATCTTGTCCAGCAGATTTGCCAAATGGAACAAGACTTTTGATTTCTTGACAACCACTTGCATGCTCATGATTGTGGATCCAACCCAAATGAAATATGTGTCAACTGCAATCATAATGTCTTCTGTGACAGGTATGAGGACTTTTGTATTGTATTGTATTATATTGCATTGTATTGCATCCCTACTGAAGGTTGCCACCCTTGAGCTTCAGAAGCAAGTGCTTGAAGCCCCATTTGCTTTCAGCAAGCATGATTGTGCTCTCTGTATATTGAAGCTGTCCTCCAGTCCTGATGCTGAGTTCCTTCTTCATTATTTAAGTCAATTTCTCAGATGATTTGTGCAGCATACAAATTGAAAAATATATCATGAAAGACTACAACCATGTCTTACATTTTCCTGATTTTAAACCATGTAGTAATTCTTCTGTTCAAATGGTTTCGCCTTGATCCATGCACATGTTGCACAGTGAAGTATTTTGGAATTCTCATTCTCATTCTTCTCAATTTATACATAGTTTTTTTTAGACATCCATTCAGTCAAATGTATTTGCAGGATCAATAAAATATAAGGATGTATCTTTCTGGTAGTCTCTGCTTTTAGCCAAGATCCATCAAACATCCACAATGATATCCCCATTGCTACACTCTCTTCAGAATCCAGCTTGAACTTAAAGAAGCCACCTATAGATGCACTGCTGCAACTGTTGTGAATTATCCTCAGGATAATTTCACTAGTGTGTAACATTATGATATTGATCCATAATTTCCACATTTTGTTGGGCCATGTTTCTTTGGAATGGACTCAAATATAGATTTCTTCTGGTTGAATGGTCAGTTATCTGTCTTCCATTATTTTTGGCATAGAAGCATACTTGAAGGGCTTCATCAGCTTTTGAAATATTTAATTGTTTTTCCATTGATTTTTGGAACCTTACTTCTCACTAATGCCATCAATGCAGTGAGGTTCATTTCTTGTAGTGCCTTTTGCTCTTTGTCATTTGCAACTACTGAGATGATTATTCATTTTGGTAGCATGACTCTGTCTACTCAATCTTGCTAATTTTGAATTGTAGGCTTAGAAGAGTGAGGGTGATGTCAAAAGTTAAAAAAATAGAATGACTAATAGAAATTGCAACTTTATAGACTAATGCGATTTTTCATTCAGTATACATACAATGATACAGCATTCTTAATAAAAATTATTCTGCTCTGGGGTAAAATACTTCCTCTTGGATGTTGTTTGGATTTACTTAATTGTGAACCTCATAATTAACCCTATTGTTGAATATCAAATACATAAATGATACCATCAAATACTAATATTGCCTATATATGAAACAGAAAATATGCAATGTAACTGGGAAAATAATCCAGAAATTTATTTTAATTGTCTGGATATTTTAGGTAAGTTTTACTGTTTATTTATTTTTAAATGTATATTTAAATTTGAAGTGCCTTCTGGTCCCATTAATGATACATGCTATTAACTTAAAATAAATGAGCATATATAATGTAGGCATTCTAGGCAATGTGCATATATATTACAATCTTGGTAGAGAGCTCACCTGCCTTTTCTTTTTGTAGCAAATACTTATTGCTATATTTCGTCTCCAGTGTTTCCTGTGCTCCCTCAAAATTCATTGAATGATTGAGATTTATTTCTCCCACCCCATGTACAAATGAATGCGAAACAGTAAGTGAACATATCTATGCATATGAATTAAAGGATACTTTTGACTGCCGAGCAATCAGTAGCTCTTCTTAGACAGGGGACCCTTATCCTGTGCTAACATCTGCTATTGAATTAACATAGACGAGTATGGTATACAAGTCCTCGCTCAAATCTTAGGCACATAGTTGTGTATTTTTTAAAAGTGGCAGCTCCCTTAAGGACCAGGACACCATGAAGGATGAAAGAAAATTTCTAGAAAAAAATTGGAGGAGAGAAAACGTTTTACCTGCACTTTCTAACATCTCTATGACACCTCCCTTCCCCAATCACCTTCTCCCTCATACATAAATTTATATAAAATAACCCACCTTAGTGCTATAGATATCTATAGATTTGCATATCTATGCAAATGTTGTTGGGTAAGAATTGGACTGTTGGCTATAAAAGATGGGCAGTTCAAACTCACAGGATAAAGTGGAGGTCATGTGCTGCCCAAATGATTGAAGCTTAGAAACCATATATAAGGTCCTTCTGAGTCAAAATTGACTCAACAATAGTTGGTTGTTTTAGGTAATTTTGTATATATGAGAGAAGGTGGTTTGGCAGTGAGATTATATAAGAGGCTTGATAAACCCCAAGTAAACCATTTTAAGTCCTCCAGTTTTCTAGGAATGTCTCCTTCAACACTTATATCTGGTTCTAATGGGAGCTGTTAATTTTTTTAACAATACATATTTTTGTACCTTCTCTGAAGGCAATTACGTACCTCATTTAATCTTATAATAATAATAATCTATAATAATAATAGTTTTCTTTACAATGATTGTGTTTGGGAATTCAAATGAGTCAAAGCAATCTTTTGAAGATAGCTATAATATTTATAATGGCCAGAATTTTAGAGGTCATGTGGAGAAGCAGGTCTGTACTGGAAGAAGTGAGAGTTAGAGACATTATCCTCTGGGAGTAAAGAGGCTAAGCAGTGAAACTTGTGAGAGCAGAAATTCAATGAGACGACTTTGTTTTTCTGGGGTTTTGCCAGGTTTCTTTCTCTGATGGGTCACAACCACTTTTCTATTGCTCAATATTCAGTTGAAAATATTTTTATATTTTCCTTCTTGGCATGTTTTATTCTGTAGACAGGTTCCAGGTTTTACAGATTTTACGGTATATCAACTCTGTTCTCAGGGAACAGAGGTCAACTCTCTACCTGTCTCTGTGAAAAGCGTTATGAATGAATCTTGTCCTCTTCCTCTGAATAAGTATACTAAAAAGCATCCACCCTGGCACATACCTTTGCTGATTTTTTACTATTTCCTGTTACTGTTCATATAGAATCTTTTGAAAGATTCTATGGGCAAAACATTGAAAGATATACAGGAATATCAAAAGAAATTGGAGAGTGTACACAGTCACTATGTGAAAAAGAATTGTTGCCATTCCATGATTTCAGGAGGTAGCATAGAGCCCAAACCCATGGTGCTGAAGGAAGACGTTCAAACTGCAATGAATTCATTAGCTAAAAACAATGGTACAGGAATTCCTGGAATACCCATTGAAATGTTTCAGACAGATGAAGAATCCCTGGAAGAACTCAATCATCTATGCCAGGAAATTTTTTAAACAGCTACCGGGCCAACTGATGATGAGAGATCCATGTGCCCATTGAGAAGAAAGGTGAGCAAGAGAATGCTCAGAATACAGAACGATGGAGCTGATATTGCACATAAGTAATATTTTGCTAAAGATAATGCAATGATTTTAGCAGTTCATTGACAGGGAACTCCCAAAAGTTCAGGCCCGTTTCAGAAGAGGACGTGGAACAAGGGGCATCTTTCCTGATGTCAGATGGATCTCCGCTCAAAGCAGAGAACACCAGCATGATGTGTACTGGTATTTCACTACTTATTTCAAGACATTGGATTGGGGGGACATAAAGAACTGTGGATAATCTTGAGAAGGATGGGAAGTCCACATTTTATTGTGCTCATACGGAACTTATACATACATAGATCCAGAGGCACTTGTGGAAGCAGAACAAGAGAATGTTACATGGATTAAAAACAAGAAAGAATGCATCAGGGTTGTATTCTCTCACCATCCTTCTTCATTCTGTATGCTGCGCAAATCATTGGAGAAAGTTGATCATATGAAGAATAGAGCATCAGGATTGAGTGAAGGTTTATTAACAACCTGTGGTATTCAGATAATACCACAGTTCCTACTGAAAGTGAGGAAGACATGAAACACTTGCTGATATAGATCAAGGATTGTAGCCTTCAGCGTGGATTGCAATTCAATATAAAAAAGTGCAAAATACTCACAACTGGATGGTAAATGAAGCAAAACTTGAAGTTGTTTAAAACAAAAAAAACCCAACATTATCACTTTGAAAACTAAGGTGTGCTTTAAGACAAGACACATTTTTCAATTGTCTTATGCACATGTGACAATTGGTCACAGGAATTTATGTCATTGAACTGTGGTGTTGGTGCGGAATACGGAATGCAGGTAGTATAGACTGCAAGAAGAATGACGAAATCCGTCTTGAAAGAAGTGTAACCAGAACCAGTGGTGAGGGTGGGGGTGCCTGGAGGGTGGAGAGAATGTGGAGTAGAAAGGGAGAACTGATTACAGGAATCTACATATAGCCTCCTCCCTGGGGGATGGACAACAGAGAAGAGGGCAGGGGGAGATGTCAGACAGTGTAATATATGACAAAATAATAATATATGAATGATGAAGGGTTCACAGGGTTGTGGGGGAGTTGGGAAGGAGGGGCAAAATGAGCAGCAGATATTAAGGGCTCAAGTTGAAGGCAAATGTTTTGAGAATGATGATGGCAACAAATGCACATATGTTCTTGACACAATCGATGTATGTATGGATTGTGATAAGAATTGTATGAACCCCAAATAAAATGATTTAAAAACAAACAAAAGAACAAAATGGATTTTTAGAAGCTTGAGAGGTTATATTTTGTCTCGTGTCATTTATACATGTTATTAGGAGACATGAATCCCTGGAGAACATCCAGATTGAAAAAAAAAAAAAGGAGGGTCAGCAGAAATAGGAGAATCTTGATGAGATAGATTGACACGGTGGTTATAATGGGGCCAAATATATACAAGAATGGGATATGACAAGACAGTGTTTTGTTCGACTGTACACAGGGCCACTCTGTGAGATATAACTAGTCAGCATGTAAAACAACAATCCTTTACACTAATCCATCAGAAGTAAACATGAAAGCACTTCTCCTTTGAAAAAAAAATTATCTCTCTTGCTTTCTCTTCTATCAAAGTATTATGAGTGAATTCAAGGTCTGAGGTGTAATAGGAGAAGTAGAACACGACCTATGTTATTTTTTGTTTTTCTTTTGGACGCCATAGTCCTCTCATCGCTATTAACATCAGCAGGGAGCTCATACTGATAAGGGGCTCAAGTCATCACTCCATAGGAGATAATCAATGGGGTATCAGGTCAAGTTATGGTCCTGCAGCGTATGATTGCCTGGCAGTGCGCTATGTGAAACAAACACAAGATAACTTCCTTACAATTGCACTTTTTTCAATAAGAAGATTTAAAAAATATTTACAAAGAAATTTCAGATCTCTGGATTTTCCTAAATTAGTACTCAAAGGCACATCGAAGCCCTATTGGCAAATGTTTGATTGTGGTTGCAAATTAAACCCTATTAAAACTAGTGAGTACTTCAGCTAAAGCAGTATGTTCATATTACAAAAAATGTGTTAGCATGACAGATGACGTCTGGAAAAGAAATATATATCATTCACTCATAAGAAGAGCAACATTTTTCAAAGACTTTAGATTCAATTCAGCATTTCTGTCTAAAAAAATTCCCTCCCTATATTTCAGGAAGACGTTAGACTAAGACAAAGATATTTCCTTGAATAAAAAAGAAAGTTCTTTATATCATAAGTTTGGTACATATACATATATATACATATATATTCCACATATACTTCATATCTAATAATGCAAACCCGGGATGTTTTCCTGTTTAACTGTTTGCTTCCAATGAAAAATCCTAAAAATTGCCTTAAATTTAATGTGAATAAAATAACAGTAACTAATATGAATTCCTTCCAGGATTCATGTTCAATCTTTTAGCAGTTAACTTCACACATAAAAGAAAATATTTAATAGAGTTGGTAGTTCAATACTTTTATAAATAATCATAAGGGCCCACTTATTGAGGAGTTAATATGTTCCAGATGTTTTTTCTGTTCATGTACATGTCTTCTCTGGCTGTTGTGGCCATTGTTAGGTGTCCTTCAGTTCGTTCTGACCCATAGAGACCCTACGTCCAAGACACCAGGACCCCACTCCCTCGGTTCAGCACCATCAGAACAATTTTTCTTGTGTTTGAGCAATCTGATGCAGCCATTGTGTTGAGCCATCTCTGAAGAATTCCTCTTTTTTGCTGCCTCTATTTTACCAAGCATGATGTCCTTCTCCGGGGACTGCTCTCTTCTGATAACTTATCCAGACGATGTGAGAGGAAATCTCATTGAACTTGCTTTTAAGGAGCCTTCTAACAGTTCTTCCAAGACAGATGTGTTGGTTCTTAGGACAGTCTTTGGTACTTTTGATATTCTTTCCCAACCCCCCAATTCAAATTCATCAATGTCTCTTTAGTCTTCTTTATTCATTGATTAACTTTTACATGCACATGAGGTAACTGAAAAATACCCTGGCTTGGGTCAGGTGCACTTTAGTCCTCAATATAAAATCTTTGCTTTTCAATCTCTTAAAGAGGTCTTGTGTATAGATCTACCCAGTGTAAGGCGGTTTGATCCATTGACTACTTTTTCACAAGTATTGGTTGTTAATCTGAGCAAGAAGAATTCCTTGACAATTGTTTGATTAATGTTCATAAAATTAGCAAGTACAGTTATATCCGTTTGACAGGATTAGAGCAAGATCATGAAACAACAATAGCAATGAAAAAATTGCTTTATGTTTCACTTATTCAGTAAGTGCTTTTTGTGTGTTTATTTTACACATTCTTTGAGGTAGGTACTATGAATAAAATCTTAGAAAACACATTTTTTTCTATTAATTAGTATGAACTATTTGCCAACATTACACAACAGGAATCAATGGCTGGATTTGAACCTGGTCATCTGTGCTTTCATCTCTGTGCAGTGCAAGGAATAGCATCCTTAATGTTTTTGCAAGGGTATCCCATCCTCCATTCACTGATCCTCACCCCACCCCTATATTGAAATACAAAGTCTTATATAGAATAATTGAGATCATACCTAACTGTAAAGGGATCTTTCCCACTTTGCTACAATAGTATTTGGGATTCTTGGGCTGAGAAGGATAAAAGTTCAGTGATAAGGCCTATGAATTAAAGCTACCTTGTATGATTAGACAAGTGCTACGAAACAGTACTTCTGATCCTATAGAGACAAATAGGAGACATTAAATCATTTGCTCTCTGACCTCATTTTCCAAAATATCTTCTCATAAACCCATAGCCTACTGTTTGCAATATAAAAAACATAATGATCCCATAGACCATTTCCAATTATAGATATAATTTTCAGTCCCTGAATCATAAAAATATTCCCTTTTTATTTCTGGGCCAATTCTCCTCCATCTCCAAATCCCCTGTAAGGCACTGTGATCTAAACGCTGTGTTCTTTCTGACGTCAATTTTCTTTGAGGCTTCTTGTTCATTTTCTTCGGTTAGCCCAGACCCCATTAAAAATGTTCCAACAGTGGAAAAAGCATTTCTGAATAATCTTGAAGAGGAAAATTTTCATATAGATAATATGGCTAAAGGGAAAATATAGAGGAAGCACAGTTCAGTTGCTTCTTTGATTAGCTTGGTATGGTCTACTTAGCTGTTACCTATTTAATAGCTTCCACAGCCATTATAAAACTAAACGCTATAAAAGGCAGGGAAATGGGCAAAATTCTGCGATCTAAACAAACTTACATCCAAAAACATCTTTAGTTTGGGCTATTCCTTGTGTATCCAAGCAAAGACTCCCTTTTAATATATTAACTTTTATTAATTGAAATATTACTGTTCATCAAAGGAGATTGGGTGTTGCTGGTGGATAAATACTGGATGTTTAACTCCAAGGTCAGCAGTTCAAATTCACCTGCTGCCTCTAGGAAGATTTCCAGCCTCAGAAGTCATATAGGGCAGATATAAATAAGCTTAAGGGTGTAGTGCCTTACTCATTGGACTGTTAACCACCAAATCTGTTGTTTGAGATCACTAGTTTCTCCATGGGAGAAATATGAGGCTTTCGTCTCCCATAAAAGATTCACAGCTCCCACACCAAAAGGGCAGTTCTGCTCTGTCCTAACAGGATGCTCTGGTCAGGACTGCTTTGACAAAGATGAGTTATGAGTAGAAAGCGACTTAAAAGCAGTGGACAGTATTCATCGGACAATGTCCTAACTACCTTATATATGATTCAATTTAATCATTAAGAGTTCTCTGAGATATTATATCATCATCCCTATTTCATAAATGGAGAAAAAAGAGAGATGTACATAACATACTCTATTCTCATAATTAGAAATTTATACAGCAATATTTAACCTCCAGAAAAATACATCCTATGACATTGTCAATCCTATGATATTTTCAATAACAAAATGTCTTAAATTCAGTGACTCGGGATATGGACACCAGGAGGCTTGTATCTTGAAGCCCGCCAGCTTACACCAGTTTGACTGGAATAACTGCCACCATGTGTTAATTAGTCAACAAGTTATCTGGCTGCAAGTTCAAAAACTAAACTGATTTTAATTAATTGACTAGCTCGGTCACTTATTAATTAATTTATCCAGACTACATCAATCTACACACTTGGTGTTTTAGAAAACACTGCCTTGCATTATTAAATTTAAGACTATTTAATCTGTCTCCTGTATGCTGTCTTTTAGTAGACTGCCTAGATTTTTTTAACTTCATAAAAAATAAACCTTTCAATAGTAATCTCCTCAATTATTGAGACTCAAGATGATTTATTTGAATACAATTCTATTCATTAGGAGCTTGGAATAGTTGAATATAAGACTATACATGAATAAATAAACTATCTTATGTTTTGGGATCAAGATATGAACAACAATGAAAAAATAAAGCCTTCCTTTTGAACATACAATATCAGTCCTCCAGTGATGACCTCTCTCAGAAATGCTAGAAATATCACTGTTATTAATTAAATGACTCTGATGGCTTCATTGTTAAAAGAAAATAGATTCTATTTTCAAAATGTACTCATATTTTACACGCTACCTTAGGAGACAGAGATTCCTTAAGAATTTTAGTCTTCCCACTTAGTAAATGTGTGACAATTCTTTTCAAAGTGCCATCCTCATGAAGAGAGAATATTATACTCATTTTTCCTTCTTTTCCAGGATACCTGTTACACTAATGCGCCAGTTTGACTGCTGATTGCCTCAGTAAAAGATGTATGGAAAGAAAAAGGTACTTTTTCTGGGGGGCAGTAGAATTTGTTCTTAGATTTAAAACACACAAAAAGTGGGAAATAAACAACCATACCAGCCCATGCTATTTTCAAATAGCAATTATATTGCTAAGGATTTCATTTTGCTTGGATCCACCGTCAATTGTCATGGAAGCAGCAGTCAGGAAATCAAATGATATATTGCATTGGGCAAATCTGCCGCACAAGACCTCTTTAAAGTATTGAAGAGGAACGATGTCACTTTGAAGACTAAGGTGCACTCAACCCAAGCCATGACAGTTTCAATTGCCTTATATTCATGTGAAAATCTCACAGTGAAAAAGAAACACTGTAGAAAAATTATCATTTGAATTATAGTGCTGGTGAAGAATATTCAAAATACCATGGACTCTCAGTAGAACAAACAAATCTCTCTCGGAAGGAGGCCAGAATGATCCTGAACAGCAAGGATGGCGAGGCTTTGTGTCATGTACTTTGGTATGTTATCCAAAGAGATCAGTTCCTGGCACAGAACATCATGCTCCATCAGGTGGAGAGTCGGGAGTAAAGGATGGCTATTAAGGGATGTGTTGACATGGTGGATGCAACAAGTGGCTCAAACATCACAATGGTGAGGACGGTACAGGACAGGAACGGTTTCGTTCTGTCAAGCATAAGAACCAAATTGAAAGTACTTAGCAGCATATTGTGTTTTGGAATCGTTTTGAGTGGTAATAATAGTAAAAACATGCCCTTTCTTTTCTATCTACATACATAGGCAACTTTACACAGACATGCACGTGCACTTAGTGATAAATCTTTCCATATCCATCTGTGTCTGTAGCCTCCCAACTCTGTCCATTGTGCATCTTAAGTACCATAAACCACATCAGGGAAAGTTCCAAACAGATGAAGTTCCAAGCCTCCATCCTTTTCCTTGCTCTTGCTCTACTGAGCCTATAGGACTGATTTCACGTTTATACTTGTTCTGAAGCATTAGGTTGGAAACTCACAAATCTACTGAGTGGGCACGCGGGATGGGAGAAATTGAAGCCTGCACAAATGCAATGATTGAAATTTCATAATTTGGGCTGCCCTGAGCTTGTCCCTGGGAACCATAACTACTCTGATGTGTTTGTTAGTTTCCCTCAGGGATAAAAAAGAAGGATCTAATTGAAGTCTTGTAAAAACTGTTGCACAAGTGAAACAGAAATGGCACTGCCTTTTATCTCTCAGTCGCACCTTAGCAGAGGAACAGGTTATTAACGCTTCATAAAAATGTGGTGGACTCCTATGCTAATATGCTACTACTGATGAATTGGGTCAGTAAGAGAAAATGAATCTTTAATTGAAGATGTTTAGTAGAACTTTTTTCCCCAGGAATCACAAGCTAGGGATTTTTGCATATCTCAAGGACTCCTGGACCAGCACTTATGAATATAAAACAAAGAAGTATTCTATATTCTTATAAATAAAGAGTTGTGTCACTTAAATGGTTGCTGTGAGATCATGTAAAAGCATGTTAATCCTTTCTTCCTCTACCCTCCTGGTATTTACCACCATGCTGTGGAAATTGTGCAATTCATCTAGAAGTCTCAGTTTAATTAAGAGAAACCGTACCTCTTTCTCCCTGCCTTTCACCAGTCTTCTCATTCTTCGGCTTCTTCCTGCAAAATAACGCAAACACTGAATTTGTCCTGCCTATTTGAGACTTTTTGCCTAGTATTAACTAACTTCTAGCATTAATTTAAAGCTCTCATATCTATCAGCCTTTTTAAAATTTAAAAATTAGGTTATATTATTCTAGAATTAATTTTCCTAACACATAATTATGGAGATTCTACTATGGTTTCCTTTATCTGCATTCAGTAGTGCCTTCATGTAAGGTAGATGTAGTTTTTGTCTTCATGAGGTCTACTCTTCTGGACATTTTGAATGACATACTTTCTAGTAGCGATATGACTTCTTCGATCTGATTCCCCTCAATGTACTCAATTTTGGCACATGTTTTATAAGCACATAAAAAGAATGTTATTTCATTATATTATATAAAACTGTATATGTATACATTAGGCAAAAATCTATTAATATTGCTGTTAAATTTTTCTTCATTAAAAAATACTGTCTGCAGACTAGTTTCTCTCACCTAGTGGATATGAGTTTCTCCATAAGATTCTTTTTTTTCTCTTTTTCTTTATGTAATATGAGAGTGTGTTAATACTGCTGCTGTTATTAAGTGCTATCAAGTCAACTCTGATTCGTAGCAACTCTTTGTAATACTGAACTTAATGCTGCCCAATCCTGTACCATTCTACAATCATTGCTTTGAGTCCAGAATATCATAATAGATCCATACAAATATAGAATCATGAGACCCTTTAGAAAATGTATATTTAATTAATATAAACATTTGTTTATTAATACAAAGTATCAATACTATTAATAGTATTTATTAATGCTAATTTTAATTAAGTCTCAAATATTCTTCATTAATAGAGAAATATAGAAAAGATTAAAGATTACAACCTAGAAAACACTGTGAAGCAGGTCTACCCTGTCTTATAGGATCACTATAAGTCAGACTTGACTAATTGGCAAACACACACACACACACACACACACACACACACGGGGCTTCAAAACATTTCATGGAGAAATGGAATTGAAGATAATGGGAATTTTCCCATGTACATTTGGAAAATATATATATATATATAAAGATTTGGTGTGTGAATATACATATGGATATATCTTTTATATATTACATCTCTGTATCCTTACATTGTGTAGTGTTTTTTTATAAGTATAATGTAGTCAGATTTTCGTTAAATTTATACTACCTTTATTTTCAGTTGATCACTCCATTTGGATTTGGTATAATTAGCATTGTGTTTGGATTTAATCTACCATTTAAGAGTTTTGTTTTGTTTTTTAATTATTTCGTGAACTCTGGTATTATTCCCTTTCTTGCATTCTGTTATATAGATTAATTCAGTTTTATTATCCTTATTTTCCCTATCCTTATTTGATATTTATTTTTCTTTTCATTATAGCTGTTTTATAGTCATCCCAGAGATTCCATTATGGCTAATGACTTATCAAAATTCTTATAGACATTATTATATTTATGTAATATTTGATGATCATTTGGTGATTACTTCAAGCACCGAATATCCTAACTTAATATGTTCTTTCTTATATTATTTACTTTGCATCAACTATATTTTAAGAAATTCATTGGAGATTACATGTTGATAATATATATTACTTTCCTAAGAATACTGTGAGAAATTTCTACAAACTAAATCTCCTGAAAAGAAGAAATCTTGTCTATGATACCTTAAGGGACAAGAAATCTTCAAGCAAGATATGAGCAGAGAGGACCACGCTTCTTCTGAAGGCCTCTGTCTGGTTTCTGGAGGTTGCTGATAACGCTTGGCTGGGTTTCTTTGATTTGAGGTAGCATATCCCAATACGTACATCTTTCTCCGCATGTATCCATGTCTCTGTGGCCAGATTTCCTTGTTTTCCTAAGGATTTCAGTTATACTAGACCTGAGTCCCATATAATGTAGGAGTATATATGTAGTACAAGTAGCCTTTTACTCTTTTATTACTGAAATGGTTGTCATTTTTGAACTTACCTGGAGGAACATAAGAAAATAAGCCTACTAAAGGGCTTTGGATATGTCATAGTTTGAAAAGCCCGTGAGCCTGTTCCACTCTGCGCACATGGGGTCACTGGGAGTCATACTTGACTCAATGGCAACTAGCAAGGACAACTCACCCAGAATAACTTTAATTACATCTGTGAAGACCCAATTTTCAAATAAAGTCATTTTGCAAGTTCTAGATAGATAAACAAACAAATAAACAGAAGAACACAATAATTAACTCACTACCATCTAGTCAAAGACAACTCTTATCAACCCTACAGGACAGAGCAGAACTGCCTCTGTGGGCTTCCGAAACTGTAACCTTTATAGCAGCAGAACCCTCACTTTTCTCTAGAGGGGAGCTGAGGCTTCCAACCTGCTGACCTCGGGGTTAGCAGCCCACTACTCCACTAGGGCTACATTAAGAACACTTACCATACAACACATTAAAATGCATAGGTAACACAGTTATCATTGCAATAATATAAAGTGTTCGGATGTGAGAAAAGGATGATTGTGTTTAAGCAAGAGCAGTCTATACTTGAGAGTACATCAGTAGTCACTGAATTGTGATGAATTGTGTGGGTTTGGATCTACTTTTCTTTCTCTCTCACCATGGCACTGTGAGCTGTGTTTTCTCAAATACGCAAAGCCTGACCTACGCTGTTATTTTTCACAAGGATGTTTGGTATCTTGACATTTTCAAGGAAAACAAGAAGCTACTCAATGTGATTTTAAATTCATTTGGATGACTACAATTATATTAAGTTTGTCATAGAAAGATATTATCTGGACAAAAACAGGCATTTAAAATATATTCATAGCTTAAAAGTAGGATGTAGCGGTGCAGTGGTACAGTTTTGCTTTCATTTAGGCGACTCGGATTTGATTATGAAGTAGTTCAGCTCTAGCACAGGAACCGCTTATTTCTCAGTTGAGGCTTGCACAACCTCCCTATTAAAACAGATTCAAAAGAAAAGCGAGTGATCTTGAAAACTATCATCCAATGGAACAAACAAACAAACGATGTACAACAATATTCTGATGTGTAATCCATCACGGGGTGGCACAGAACTGGGCATTGTTTCAGAAGTGTCATAAGCCAGAGGTTACCTGACAGCAGATATCAATAACAACATAATTTATAAAGTGAAAATAAACACATCAATTCAGAAGAATTTGATCAGTGATTCAATAGCTTTTGACTAACCTGCTAATAGGAAACTTCTTGACATATCTGTTCTCTGGATTAAATTGTGTTTTCATTATCCTTTATTTACATTCTCAATTATTATCTTAATTTTTTATTTGTAGGGAATAACAATAGCTTCATATAGTAAATGCCTATGTTCTTACTGCCCATCATTTTAGGACATTTCTGCAGAATGACAACTAACATCTCCATCTATCTGCCTGAGGGTAACTCTGTAACTAGTAAAGCACAGCCCTCTTCGTGCATGACAAACTGGATGTCCCAGAGAATCAATAGCCAACAAAGCAGCCTTGAACCAGTAACTAATGATAGACGTGGATGACACCTACTTTGAGTTTATTTCCATCTCTGTATTGCCAACTGATTCTATTCCTTTTATCTGCCGATTTCCTTGCAAATAAACTACTGGCACTTGAATCTTCATCTGCTTCGCAGGGAACTCACGTTAACATGAGTGACAGTAGAAGTGGTTTTTGAAAGTAGATAACTAGTATAAAATTGTGCATTTGGATCTCTCACTGGCCAGATACTTCTCAAGTTACATGACTAGTGGGGCAGTGCTAAATCCTAAAGTCTTGTGTCATCATGGAAACTAGACTCTTATCTGTGATGAAGTGGGAAAGGACTCAGATGGATCAAAATGCAGCAGCTCTTGCAATGGCAACAACCAATATACAGACTATTAAGTTGTTTTATCATTAGGAAGTAAAAATAAATAAATAACAAAAAACCTCGAAGGTCTAATGTGTAGTCCAGAAGGTAGCATTTAAGAGGAATCTCGGTACAATCAAGAGACCACAATGTGTGAAAATCAGTCCCAATAGCTGAGTGTGAGAAAAATTATGTTTCGAGAGGGCTAGATTCACATCTTGTTAGTTTTCAATACTAAAATCAGAGTTCTAATAAAGATACAGCCTCTGAGATGTTAATTGAGATATCTGAGTGGAGATTTTAAAAATTTTAAATTCCCAGATTCCCAGTATTTCATCAACTTGCAGACATGACTACTATCCTCTCCAGAAAATAACAGCATCCTTTTGTTTGGGGGCCAAGCAAAGACATCGGCCAAGGGAAATGTCTGATAAAAATGGCTTTCTTCTTCCAGAGCAAACAGCTGTCAAGTCCATTTTGACCCCTAGCCAGCCTATAGGACAGGTAGAGCTTCCATCCACGGTCTCCAAAGCTGTGCATCTTTAAGGAAACTGACTGCTACCTCTTTCTCTCACAGAACATCTGGTGGGTGACCTTCTAGTTAGATCTGTGTTCCTAATCACTGCATCATCAGGATACCTTCTTGCGCTGGCATCAATAAATTCCATTATTTCTAAATTAGTAACTGTAATTATCAATCAGGTTGGCCTATGAGGAGAAGTACTATCATAGTGGGTATTCATTGTTGCATAACTAATTACCACAAGATCTTCATATGAAAGCCACACACATTGATTTTGCTGTTTCTGAGGAGTAGCAGTCTAATCCTTACTTAGCTGGGTCCTCTGCTTTGGGGGTCACTACTCTGGCATCAGCAGAGCTTCCCTTTCATCTGAGGGGTATATGGGCAAGAAGCTGCGTCCAGGTTCATGTAGTTTTCAGTGTTTTGTGGGTAGACAAACCATGATCTCCTAAGAATTTTGTTTAATTTACAAAATAACACACACCCTTAAAACAAATGGCAAACGTATCGTGTCACAAAGGAAAATCGCAACCATTCACTCATATTCTGATCTGCACCTGTAATTACCCTCAGAACCCCTTGAAGAAGGCACGACAGCTACCTGAGGACTTCTCAAAAGTGAAACATATACACAAAATCGTGAGTACTCCCACGTTTGTCCGAGAGACAGGGAAATGTTCCAAAATGACCACGCACCAGGGAAAGGGCCTGATTTGAGAACAGTTAGATGTCGTTTCTGCTCTGACACCATGTCAGGAGGGAAATGTCATTTTAGTACGTCCGTTAGAGAACATGGTATGGAGACAAGGCGATGCAGGAGATATTGCGTGGTCATAGCATGCTGTTAAATAGTTCGAGGGATGCCCCTCTTGCTTCACTGCCTGGCTCTTGGGGCATAATCCCAGTGCATAAACTTCATTGACAAGGCAGGTATACTTCCAATCCAACCTAAGGAGAGTACAGTAATGGAAAGGTCAGGTAACACCCCCTTAAATTTGTCCCTCTTAGATAATTTAAAACTCTAAATGAAATGATGCATCCAGGGAAGAATAGTAAAATAGCAGAGACTGAAAGAACACAGTGTGATACGTGTACATGTTTAACTCCATTTAATATATCAATTTGCATGCATCCTTCTGTTTCCACCCCCCCCCCAAAAAAAAAGTGATAATGAATGAGAGTAAAGTAGCTTAAATTGAACCAGGTGTAGTTTCCAATTGGAGCTGCTGTGCCAGATGTGTAACTTTACTCGAACAGATCAATACAACCTTGGGCATTTGATATATAGTTATTGATCCAGTGAATGTGCTCTTTTCAATGCTAATCAGCAAAGAGCATTAGAAGCCGTTCGCCTTCACTTGAAATGGATGGCAATACACACTCATAGACTTGTTCTAATGCAGCATGGATGCTGTTGCTTTAACCAAATATAATCAAAAGAATCCTTAGTCATTTAATCATCTTATATAAAATATAATGTGTAATGTATAATGTACAACATGTAAATTGTAACATATAAAGCATAATATATAGTTGAATAATTATATCATTATCATCACATTAATTCACTATGCTGAATAGGAAGGACCAAGGAGTAGGCTATCATATGCTTCAGAGAATCAGAAAAAAAAATCCTTACATGGTTTATGGACCTTCCAAATGAAAGACATTTTAGAGATTAAATAAACAGAGATGTACCATGCCATTTCCTATAGATTCAAAGGAATGTTGTTATTTGTAGCTTGAACTGCATGTTATTATTAAAATGCAATTACTCTTGTTCAGCCCATTTAGGTTTTGGAAACAGCACACCTTGCTCTTGGTAATACATCTCTACTACATTTTTTGGGTGCTCGGGAGGCAGTCAGGCCCAGGGCAAGACAAGATTCTGCAGAAGTTTGAGACGGCTTCATATGAACAGCCCTGCCATGTTGACCAGGAAGATTACAATGTACTGGCATCTTAGAACAGAGTCATGTGGAATCACAATTACATGAAAGAATTTGTAGCAGAGAATAATTCCCCATTAGAAAATCAGCTCCTGGCACTTACTGGGCCCTTATTTAAAAAACTGCTCTCTACTTGCTTGTCCATGCCTTGTGTTGTTTTAATGCAAGTACAGGATTCCTCTTCAAGTATGTTGCCCATGGTAGACTAGTTTCAGTGACACCTTCATTCTAAACTAGGAAGAATGGCCTCTGATGTACTTGTAATAATTGTCAACATCAATCCTAAGGATCACACAACATTGTCTTTGATGCATTCATTTGCATATGTCATCAGGAGGGACCGATCGCTGTCAAAGAATATCATGTTTTGTAAAATGGAGGGCCAGAGATGGCAAAAGGACCTTTCAATGAGATGAATCGAAACGATAGCTACAACAGTGAACTCCATCATACCGACATTCATAAAGTTGGGCCGGACCAGGCAAAGTTTCTGTTTGTTGTATGTGAGAAAGCCAAGAGTTGACTTAGAAGCACTTAGACAGCAATTCATAAACTCTTGAAAACAACAATAATGACTGAGAGCCTGGACACAGGACATCAAATGACTGCAGATGCTGTTATTCATCATGAGCTCAGTGTCATCACGTTTACCAAGTACCAAAGCAGTATATGGATATCAGTTCACTGCCTGACATCACTTAGTTTTGGATAAGGTTGAACATAATCCAGAGGCTAAAGCAATTTACACAAAGAGGTAGTTAGATTCCCTGTGACCTAATTATATTGTCTTAGCATCTATCTCTCAGCTCACACCTGTGGTGCTGAGTATGGAATCTTATTATCACACGAATGGAGGAGGATAACACTTTTTCTTGATTCATAGATAAGCTAGCAGCTGAGAGCTATTATATTGACATTAGCAAAAATATATACACTGTCATAGAGTGGCCCTGAAAGACAGTATTGAAAGGAAAACGTCACAATAGGTAGAAGTCTGAGAAAAGCTATTGGTTATCAATGTATTAGAGCAGAAAATCCATAGACTCTAGCTGAAGCACATTATCTGGGTGACTGGAAAAGGACATGAGAAGAGCCAGATGGGACTGGAAAAAATATCTGCGGAAAAGCATGCAGATTGCTCTATGTAAATGAGCACAAGGTTGGGGAGGCATGGGTCTCATTTCAACCCATCGAGAGCCCCTGCACAGGAAAACATTGAACGGGGAGGCAGATAGTCTGATCCAGTCAGATAGGATCAGTCTTCAGTTCCCTCTGATTTTTTCACACTGATCTCGTTGATGAGGTAGTCAGAGGAGGAGAAAGGGAGGGCATGCATTAGACCAGCACTCTGACTTATGCTCACCCAAACTGACTGAGGTACTGATGCTATAGCACGACCCCTCCATGAACCAGCGGCTTCATCCAGGCTGAAGCTTTGGCAAGAATTTGGCTATCCATTTATTGACCCTCAGATACTAGTCTAAGCTTCTTGAGCTTTCTCTATGATATGTGAAATTTATCCTATGAATATTTCTCCTTTGCCAGCTGGTGAAATGCTCGTACTCATACGTACTGCCATTGAGTCAGTATTGACCCATAGTAACCCTCCGTGGGTTTCCAAGACTATAACTGTTTACAGAGTGGAAAGCCCAATCTTTCTCCTGTGGAGCTACTGGTTGTTTTGAACTGCTGACCATGTGCATTGCAGCCCAACACTTATCCACTACAGAACTCCAGTTCCTGGTACAATACCAGGCTTAATCATAATGAGGTCTGAAAGGTGACTGCAAGATTAGAGGGAAACGGCTTCTTTTCCTGGTTCTAGTGAACTTTACATTTATATGGGCTTACTCTCAGCAAACTGGTGTGCAAACTCACCCTTTCCAGGGAATTTCTTGGTCATCTCCTAGTAGGATAGTTCCAGCCGATGCCTTCCAGCAACCTTCTCTCCCATTGATCATCTGCATGCTCGTGTGCCTGACACACCCTGTCCAATAAGGTCTGACTCTCAACTTCAGGGAAGGGGAAGCCTACATTCTTCCTTGTTTACTTTCCCCCTGCAATCCCCAAAGTAATCTTTTACCTTTTAGTAGTTTTGACTATTATTGTATAATATTTTACCAAATAATAATACAATAAATTAAATATTTCCTATATAAATCATTAATGTGATTTGTATGTCATAAATGGTTCCAGATTAGTAGACTTTCCATCTCTCAAAGACACAAACCAGCTGTTTTATGGCTGGGTGATTGCATGTACCACCAATCGTGCTGAAGGAAAAATGATTCATTCCTCCTGGAATTGTTACATTTCCCAGGTTCAAGATTACTTTTCCTATTTGAAGTACATTATACTATCTGTGGTTTCACAAAAGGTCTGATTAATTGCTATGGGATATCAAAAGAGTGCCTTGGTGAAAGGCCGTATTTTATAGAAAAAGGGAGCAGTGGGCAAATGAACATGCTATCCACATATCTCGGTAACACTATTGGGTGGGGCTATGCAAATCACATGTGTGCAACACTAATAGAGGAGATTAGCCAATTTTTGTTACTACCACCTTGGCTATAAGGATGAACCCTGTTTGAATCAGTGTGTATTGAGAAAGCCCAGAACCTATGGAACTGCAGACTCTGTCTAAAGTCGCAGAGACTGAGAGACTAAAGGCATGAGAGGTTGCGGCACCGAGATGACTAGAGAGAGCAAGAAAATCAGCACAGAGACCATCATACTGTGAGACAGAGGCCGGCGGACCAGGTGACCGTGAGAAGGACTAAGGAAAGACATGGTTCACGGATACGGGGAAGTGCTGCTGAGCATTAATGATTGTGTCTTTGTGATAACCTATCACCTCCCAAAACAGAAGTAGTCTACATTCAACCAATTCAATAAGTAGCGTCTGATCAGGAAGAATCAGCGGTAATAAAGAAAGAAGTCCACGTTTCACTGAAGTCATTAGCTAAAAACAAGGTTATAGTAATTGACGGAATAACAATTAAAATGTTCAGTAAGCTGATGAAGCACTGGGAGCACTCACTTGTCTAAGTCAAGAAATTTGGGAAGACAGCTACTAGGCCAACTGCCCGGAAGAGACCGATATTTGTATGCATTAAAAGGAAAGTGATCCACCAGAATCCAGAAGTTATGGAATTAATATTACCGGCAATTACAATTTTACTGAAGATTGTTCGGCACTACATTGAGGGGGAGCTGCCAGAAATCAGGGTGGATTCAGAAGAGGACAGGGAATAAGGGCTATAATTGCTGATGCAAAATGCATCTTCGCTGCAAGCAGAGGATGCTACAAAGAGGTTTACTTGTATTTTGTTGAATATAAAAACAACCACATTCAATTGCATGGACCAAAACAAGCCATGGATATCGTTGAGAAGAATGAGAATTTCAAAACACTTAATTGTGCTCGTGCAGAATCTGTACATGGATCAGGAGGGAGCTGTGAGAACAGAGCAAGAATATACTACGTGGTTTAAAATCAGGGAAGGCATGTGTCAGCATTGGATCTTTTCACCACACTTGCTCAGTCTACATGCTGAGTAAATAATCAGAGAAACTGGATTATAGAAAGATGCTGAAAGGCGTAAGACCAGATAGAAGCTGGGTTTCTGGCTGAGGAGAGGTACTGGTCTGGACTAATGTCTGTATCCTTACTGTTCACTGATCCTGACTTGTGGAAACATATTAATTTTCCCCCAAATATACTTAATAAAGATTCAACCATATCAATAGGTAGCTAGAATGTGGTCTTCAGACGGGAGTAAAATGTATTAAAAATCAGATAACACACCTTGGCTAGCTAAAAGTGAGGAGGATTTAAAGCAGTTACTCAATAAGATCAAAGACTGCAGTCTTCAGTATGGATTACAACTCATAGTCAAAAAATCAAAATCCTTACATTAGACCATGAGGTAACATCATGATATACAACGAAACGATTGGAGTTGTCAAGGATTTTGACACGGAAGCAGCAGTCAAGAGATCCAACAACACATTATTTGGGGTACATCTGCTGCACTAGACCTCTGTAAAGTTTTGACAAGCAAGGCTGTTATTTTGAGCTTAAGGCGTACCTGACCCAAGGCATGGTATTTTCAATCACCCCATATGCGTATGCAAGTTGAACATTGATTACAGAAAACTGGAAGATAACTGAAACATTTGAATGACAGTGTAGGTACCATGGTCTGCCCGATGAACAAACATCTCTCTTGGAGAAGTGCAGCCAGGATGCGCCATGGCAGCAAGGATGGGAATGCCAGTATGATACACTTTAGCCATGTCATCTTGAAGTGATCCAGTCCTGGAAAAGGACATCATACTTAGTAAAAGTAGAGGCGCATAGCCAAAGAGGACAAGATGGACCAACGCAACGCAGTGCCTGCAATAATGAGCCTGAACACAAAAGCAACTGTGAGAATGCTGTGGGACTGGGCAGCGTTTTCTTTGGAATAGGATCATCATGAGGTGTTTTGCTCATACGTCAGATCCTCATGAGGCAAAACAGATTTGCCAGATCTTAACAACGCCAAGAACATTAACTTCCCTAATCACCCTTTGTGAGTATTGTCTGCGAGCTCTGTGTGGCCACGGCGAAAAATTATCGAACCCAGCATAGAAGTAGAGTACAGTGGGCGGAATGGTTGGTGTCAGGGAAGGTAACCAAGGAAGGCAGGGTAATACGGAAAGCCAGATATGGCCCCTACACTGTTGACTGCATCTTGTACTTTAGAATCAAATGGATTAGGATTCTATATTTGATTTAGAAGTATTCCTTGGCACTACCAATTCCTGTTCTCCCCTTTCTCATATTTTCCCTTCTTAATCTTCTGAACAAATATATATAAAAGCAAAATGCACTTGCATTATTTAATTTTGATATATTGTTACAAGTTATAGTGAGAACATTTGGAAATTGTTAATCTTTCCTATTAAGTACTAAGTAGGCCACAAGAGAATGATAGGGATTTCTATCCCTGTAAACCGTTACCATCTCAGAAACTCAGAGACAGTCGAACAAGTGAACGACATATTATTCATGAGTCAAAGCTATCAGTCTATTTACAAATGCTTAGATTCTCACAAACATGAAAGCAACATGTCCACCACAAACTAATATATACTATCTTTGTTGTCCATTGAAATAGAATATGAGAAAATACTCAAAATAATCTGAGATGTGGGCAGTCAGGCAAATACCCTTGGTGTCAGGTACAAATAGGAAGGTTGCATTAGGAGGGATTTGGTGTGCTTAAAATTATTCATAATGTTTTGCTGTTTACATCTGGGTATTAGTTGCCCAGGAATGTTCTATTTGTAAAAAATTAATGAGCTTTGTGCTTATGATCTCTGCAGGTTTATTCCCTCTGTGTGCGTGCATGTGTTGTGTGTACATAAGAAAACTAGATGGAGTTAAAAGCAGAGCTATTGTTCTTGCAGTTATCTAGAAAACCAGATTTTACAAAAGCAGAGTTCATTATTTAAATTCATCAAAATATTTCCTTTGACTTTCATCATGATTTCAACTGAAGCACTTTATTGCTGTCAGTTAATTGATTTCTATTGTATCATCATTTCTTTGGTAGTCCTGTGGTATTTGAAAATCTAATGTCCATATACTGTGATTCAGAATACTTATTTTTAACTCAGTTAACATTCATGACAGGCTTGACAGATTCTAATTCCAAACATTAAATGTATCCTTCAAATTAATTTCCATGATATTACTTTGAAATGCTTTAAAATTGGCTTTCAACGTTTTAACTTCATTACATAAATCATAACCGACAGTTGATGTATCTTGGATACTTACACTCTCATTATGTCCCCTATTCTTCTTCTTTCTTTTTTTTTTTAAACTCTTATTTTTGAAATTCAGGAAAATTTTTCTTACTTGATACCTTAACATTGTATGATAAACTTCATTTAATACTCTGCTTTGGTGGAAATATGCATGGATGTAATAATGGAGAATTGAGTGGTAGCATTAGAGAGTGGAATTGGTGTCCTAATCAAAGTTGTTTTAGTAAAAAAAACTTGGTTGCATAAAACAAATTGTTGATGTCTATTAAATATATTTCAATGAATCAGTTTGGTCATTTAACATTTATTGAGGAACTGACTTATTATAGCCAAGCAATTGGACACTGCTCTCAAAAGAGTTCATGGTTTAATGGGAAGGATAGAATGTACAATTATTGTCTTACTAGATGTTGTAACACATTTTCAATGAGATTTGGGAAGAAAATTGTTTACTATTTTTGGAGAAATGAGTGGTACCAATATCGTGTTATATATATTTTAGGTATGGCAAGTTACATTTTGTAAGGAGCTCTGGTAACGTAGTGTGCTACACACAAGGTGAGTGGTTCAAACCCACAGAATACTCTGCAGTAGAAAGGTCTTTACTCGTGTAAAGTTTTAAGGTATGAGAAACTCAGCGGGGCAGTTGTACTCAGTTGTATACGGTTGCTATGAGTCATAAGAGACTTCATGGCAGTGAGTTTGAGAAGGGTCATTTCCAAATTGTGACCTATTTTTAATTCACTTCTTTTTATGCTCTGGAACTTTTCTTCTTCGAAAGGCAACTCTAGCAGCGCGTTCTTTCTCCCTGAAGAGGGCCCCAGCTATCTTCATGCTGCTTTGCCCAATCTCATATAGCTACTATCACAGATGAAACATTTATTACCTCCATTATTCCAGCTAACCTTTTTCTCCTTAATGTCCTAAGTGGTTGTCCAGGCACTAGGGGAAAATGAATCAAAATAAAAGAAGCAAACACTTCTGCAAGAGGTACGAGGAGTTGTGCAGGAGGGATAAGTGCTGGATGGGAGAGAGTAAAGAATGGAAAAGGGGATCTGGGAAATTTTTAGTGATGTGATAAACGTTCAAGGTGCATGCAATGCAAGAGAGAGGTATTGGAAGACATCATATGCCACTTGGCCCTTAATACTCAAAGTGATGGATAGTGATTTGCAGCAGAGATAGACTACAATCTTTTACAGTCTATCTATTTGGAACCTAGTCATCATGTTATTAAGAGACATAAGGCATATAGAGGGCCAACCACTAGGTGTTCTGATCAATAGCCTTAGCTAAGGCCTTAGTAAATATCATCCAATAGAGAAAAGAGTTAGCAAGCCTTCAGAGGATTCTAGATTCCAAATTTCCAGCTGCCCCAGCTGACATCAGTGGAGAAAGGATGAGCTGTCAAGACTCAGGTGCTCTGCCCAAACTGAAAATTAGCGAGTAAAATAAACATTTTTATTATTTTAAGCCACTTAATAATCTATCAATCTGGATCAATCTGGACATATGATCTATTTTAGATTGGGTTCTTCAGTGAAGCAAAATCAGTGAAGTGTGTGTGTGTGTGTGTCACATATGTACTCGTTAACAAATTCCAAGACCATGGACCACACATCTGGTTGTATGCTTCTCCAAACTCCTGTAGCTAAAGGGGCTGATAAACCCTAGATTGGCAAGCAAGGTAGTAGATAGCTCATTCACAGCCTGTAGAGGCTAAAAGGTGGTAGGCTCAAGACCCAAGGAGAAAAAGTCACATTCAGAATCCAGATCAAACATACTAGAGAGTGTTACCATAGTGCCCACGTATGGTGAATGTAGGCCATGTCACTGAGGAAACTCCCGTTCAACTGCTTGGCTGTTCACGGTAGGTCTCTTCACGGCACGGGTTATATTATAGTACATGTCATTATCAAGTTGGTTACTTATATAAAATCACAAAGTTGGAGATGACTACTATATCACTGCCAAACAACCCAACGACATAATTTTAACCCCCTAAGAATTATGTCCCAACCAAATTGACCTACAATCTTAATGATCACAGTGACAAACAAAAAACATCAACCTCACTGTGAGCAAGGTGACTCTGGAAAGTCTCCTCAAAGAGCAGACTGAACGAGCAATGAGAGATGAGCACAAGAATAATCACGGCACAGCGGAGGAGATGGGGATAGCCATGCACATTTTATCTTTATTTGTAATTTACCGAAATTATAGTAAATTTATAGATCAGTACACTGATCGAGAAGGTTTGTGGGATGAGCGAATAAATGATTCTATTGGGGGTCAGTATATACTACACAAAGTAGATGGCATTGGTATGTGCTTCTGTCTCTTATTTTCAGAACATGATGTGGTTTTGTACTAACAGAAACTCATATTTTGATCATTTAATTCTTCAGAGGCACCACATCGGTCTGGAAATGCAATTTTATTCCTTTCTTTTTCACACAATGCTGTTGATATATGTAGACTAAAGGGTAAGTGTGGAGCAAAAGCCCCTAGCTATGGCTCTCGAGCAGTGGTTCTCAACCTTCCTAAGGCCGCGACCCTTTCATACAGTTCCTCATGTTCTGGTGATCCCGCCAACCATAGATCTATTTTCGTTACAACTTCATAACTGTAATTTTGCTACTGCTATGAGTCAGGCAACCCCTGTGAAAGGGTCATTCAACCCCAAAGGGGTCGCAACCCACATGTTGAGAACCACGGCTCTACAGTAAAATCTGTGTAGCATGCAAAGAAATAAGTCAAATACGTCCTTCCTTCACATCTGTTACCAGGTCTTAGGAGACTATTTGGGCACCTGAAAGTGCATGTGTAATTGGGTTGGAGTCACGTTAGAACAATTAGCTGCTCAATTGTGTTTTTATGGCGAGCACCAAGATAACTGAAATAAAACAGCGTGTGTAACTGGAGAATTTAACCTCCATCTATGAAATATCCTCTATCACAGCAATTTGTGAACTGACTAGTTAAGTGCAAGCTGCTGAGAGTTAGAAGCATACATTTGAGTTTATATTACTTGTCTTCCAGTTAAGTGCATTTCAATTGCTGGTGAATGTTCCTGTGTGAATGCCTCTAGGAGAATTACTTTCTGACAGCCAAATTTGAGTCATTATTTTGGCTTTCAAAGATGTTTTAATTCACATCTAGAATTTTCAAAATAGTAAAATAGACCCAAGGTTAGTCTGAACAAAATGCAGGCCGTATGTTTCATCAGTCAGGAGATTCTCAAAAGCATCAAAACCACAAAACCTGAGATCTAGAAGAAGTGTTTGGGTGTGTGTGTGTGTGTGTGTGTGTGTGTGTGTGTGTGTGTTTAGGACCACTCAAGAAACCGTGGTAGCATACCAAAAAAAAAAAATCAAGTGAACCGTTATCATGGAAATTTTGACTCACAGAGACATGGTGGGACTGAGTAGAACTGCCCCTGTGGATTATCAAGATTGCAATTCTGTATGAGAGTAGGAAACCGCAAATTTGTCCCATTGCCTGATTGATGGTTTTGAACTGCTGACCTTGCCATTAGCAAACCAACATGTAACCCACTATTCTACAGGGGGCACAATGAACTAAAAATCGATATTCTAGCTGCAGGGTCAGCTATTTGAACCCATCAGCTGCTCCCTGGGAGAAAGAAGATGTTACCTGCTCCAGTCAATATTTGAAGTCTCCGAAAAGCAAAGGGATGTTTCTTCTCTGTCCCAGAGGGTCAGTATGAGTTGGAACTACTGTCAGGCAGTTTAATACTTTTAAACAATTTTTTTTAATTTTTAAATTAAGGGGGAGGAGTTACATTTCAGATCAACATATTTTATTTAACCATTTAAACTACTTAGCAAACGCTCTCCAATAGTTTAACCTTCACCTGCTCCATGATTTCTGTACTCTCTCATGGACCCCTAGCTTCCGTTTCACCCGAGTTAACACGCATCAAGAGTCTAGCCCATGGCTTTGTCTTCCATTCCTTCCCGCCCTGGCAATCGGGTTTTTACCTTGGTTTGGTTTTTATGTCTCAGATCAGTGGCCTCCTAGACTCTTTGCCCTTTGGTAAGTTCCTCATTTCCCTCTGCATAATGTCCTCCAGGTTCATGCATGCCATCAGGGGCTTAGTGGTTGACGATTGCTTCTCAGCCATCACAGTCTTCTAGAATGTGTAGCGACCAGAGTTTCCAACAGCAGCATGTAGTGACTAGAGTTTCCAACTTCTTGCTAGTGTGCACAGTGCTTCAATGAATGTGGGTGTGCATATATCAGTATTATAACTCTTGTGTCTGTAGGATATATATATGTGTGTGTGTATACATATATATATATATATATAGAGAGAGAGAGGTATATATATATATATATATATATATATATATATATATATATATATATATATATATATAGAGAGAGAGAGAGAGAGAGAGAGAGAGAGAGAGAGAGAATCAGAGGGATTGCTGGATCATATGGAATTTCTACCCCCAGTTGTTTGAGGAAGCACCACATTTTCCCCCCCACAATGGTTGTATATATATATATACGGTCCCACCAGCAGTGTAGGAGGGTCCCATTTCCCACACTCTCCACAGCATTTGTCATTGTTAATGTCACTGAGTTTGATGGGTAGCCCTGCTTACCCCAGAACTTTTTCACAGGATTCATATTCATCAGATAACTGTTTATTTGTCAACACAAATGAGCAGAAGAATTGAAATATCAAAAGAATAGTTTCATTATTAAAAAATTCAAGCATAAGTAGGCTATAGTCCTCTCAACAAGTTTTTAGTACATTTGTCTTCTCCCCAAACCTGCTACCTTATCAAAACATTGTGAATTATTGGTCTACTTGGTCCTATCATGGTATCTTTCTCCACTTTAGCAACTAAATTGGTTCAGTCACACATTAGATGCTCTGTTATTATGAAAGCTAAAGCCGATCCATTGGCCCACAGAATCCAATTCAGCAAAGACAGGCCTAGGGTACCATATTGATTCATAGCTGTATTACCATGTAGAAAATGTTTCCCCGTGGATGATGCATTAATATTAAAAGGACCATGATATTTTGTCAAACATTAAAAAACATGTGAATGTGTGCCCTGCTTGTTCTTAAATTAATTAAAGTTTATGAATGATGCTAATAGTCAACATGCTTGGAAATTAACCACATGGTCGGAAGTTCCATTCCACTTCAAGGTACCCAGAAGGAAACTCTTGGTGATATCATTTTTAAAAGGCAGCCATTGATGTTGATACATACAGGCTAATTTGATTCAGAATCAAACCAA
The DNA here is from genome assembly GCF_050624435.1 of Tenrec ecaudatus. Lineage (NCBI taxonomy): Eukaryota > Metazoa > Chordata > Mammalia > Afrosoricida > Tenrecidae > Tenrec > Tenrec ecaudatus. The sequence continues at coordinate 26,106,471 of NC_134546.1, read as the reverse complement.
AGCAATAAAATTTTTATGCTCACTGATTCCAACTGAGACAAATTTTGCCCCTCAGTTGTCAAGGAAACTGCACACCTTCCTACAATGTAAGGGTAACCCCTGGCAATAAAAAGTTGTCTAGTCCAAAATGTCAATGATACCGAGCCTGAGATACAATGCTGTATGATGCTTGTTGCTTTCTTTTCACTGTTTTGGGATTCTAAAATTCTAAGTAGTGATTCACCTATCGGTTGTTCATGCTTTCCATTTTAGATGATGCTATTTTTATTTCAGAAAAATGTATAGCCTTAAATTTGAATAGAGTTGGTTCTGGAAACAAACTCCTAAACTACTGAAATTAGAACTGGCACATGGAAAAACAGAGCAGTTTAGGAGAAAAGAGATGGATGCTATTTATGTCTGAAGCTTTCCTAAGGAGGGTCTAGGTATAAAATTAGCTTGCAGAATATTGAAAATACCCACCACAAAGATATGAAACAGCAATCATCACATGTCGGCCCAGCAGAACTGCCCACACATGAGTTCCTCCTAGAGATCGAGGTTCTTGCTGCTTGCTGATGTTAGGCGCCATCAAGTCAGTCCCGATCCATAGTGACCCTATTTGTGCAACTGATGAAACACCACGTGGTCCCGAGCCATCTTCACAATCATTCCCACACCCGAGTCTGTTGTTGCAGCCACTATATCAATCCATTTGTCTTCCTTGTGATTGCTGTTCCTCCACTTTATTGAACATGATTTCCTTCTCCAGGGACTAATCTCTCCTGACAACATGTCCAAAATATTTAAGACTAAATCTTGTCATCCTTGATTCTAAGAAGCACTCTGGTCTTACTTCTTCAAGACAGATCTGTTTGTCCTGTAAAAGCCATAATATCTTCATAATTCTTCTCCAGCACGAAAATGGGAATGTATCATGTTCCCTTGGGTTTTCTTCATTCATTGTCCCCCTTGGACACAGAAATGAGGCAACTAAAAATAGCATGGCTTGGATTCGGGTACCTTAATTCTCAAAGTAACGTCTTTGCTCTCCCTATTCTAAAAAAGTCTTGTGCAGAAGAATTACCTTATTGGAAGCTGCAGTCCTTGATTTCCATCAGCAAATGCCTCTTCACTCGCAGCAAACAAGACTGTGCCATCTGCTTAGGGAAGCACATCTGCTTGATTTCAAGCCCCACCATTTCGGCCAGTGCAGTAAGAACCCCCTTGAAGAAACACTCTCAAGGCTTGAGAGAGCTAAGAGAAGGGGCAGAGGGAGGTGAGGGATGCAGGGTGGGAAAGAAGAGTAAAGGAAGGAGGGTCAAGAGGGGGAAGAAAAACAGGCAAGGGAAATGGGTGGCTTACCCACGTGATCGTTAAATAGATTTCTTGGTGAAGTTTCTTTTTTAGTCTTCATGTATGATCTCTCTGTATTATGGGTGTGATTTAATTTGGAATTCTGCACTTGCTACTCTCCTTAATGACTTAAATGAACTAACCTCGAAGACAGGTGAGCCTTTCGTATAAAAGACTAGAAAACAGATTGGAAGAGAAAGTTGTAAATAAATTGCTAATTTTAGAAAAGAGAGTTAGTTACCTTTTAACAATAATACAAAATGGTTCTCTTCACAATTCATGAATTCTAAACATTTTAAATACTATGAAAGCTCATTTTATAACTTAAAGTGCACAATATAGCTTTGTACTTTATATGTAATTTTAATAGAATTGATCAATCCTACATGATTATTCTATGTAAACATTTTTCCTTTCTTCTGCAACTTAGTAACAGCATGAAAACAGACCCCCAGGACCTCATTTTCTTGCTATAGCTGTCTCATTTACAAGCCAATTAATTTACATTCTTAGCATTTCAATTACATGGCTCCATTAATGAATCCAAGTCATCTACAACAAAAAGCATTCCAAATTTAAACCATTCAGAGACTACGAAATTATGAGTCTTTGTCGTGTGATATAAACTGTAAAGTGCCTGCTAATATATGATCTCAAACATTTACCATTAGATGGCCTTTTTATAACGCAAATGAAATGGTTTATTAACAAACACCATACAATTAATATTACATTTTGAATCCTCAAAAATCACCATATTCAAAGCTGTGTGCCATGCCTCATACACAGTGTAAGTGTTTAAGTTAAGCATAGTATATGTGCTTAACAAACATGCAAATTGTCACATATTCTCCAAACCATATTTCTCTTCTTTCTTTGCACTTGGCTAGACAGTGAGCAGGATCACGTAATGGGGATCGCTATCCAATGGAAGGGGCGCAAAAGTGCCATCTCCACTTTCAGAGTTGCCCCCGTGAAATGTCTTAATAAATTACTTCCACAAATAATCTTTCTTGTAGAATTTATTATTTCCCTTTGTGAGAAATTTTAACAAATGTAAATTCAAGAAAATAACATCGGTAGCTCAGTGGTAGAATTGTTTCCTGCCATGTAAAAACCAGATTTCATTCCTGGTCACCTCCTATGTTGCTATCCGACATGTATTAGTGAAGGTATGTGTGTTTTTCTCTGGTGCCAAAGCGTTTCAGCAGAGTTGCTAGATTAAAGTAAGAAGAGAGGCCCGGTGAACTTAAGAAAATCAGCTCATAAAATCCAGTGGCTCACTCATTTTGGAAATGGTGCTGGAAGCAGGTGACCTTTGGTCCTATGGTGCATAAGTGGCTGTGAGTCCCATTGACTTGAGAAAAACTAAAAACAACCATAACAACAAGGATTAGAAATATCTTCTACCACAATGCTTATTTCCCCACATGACCTCTCACATTCTCCTTTTCACATAACATTTTTGGACTGTAATAGGAAGCAGAACTTGCTGGATCACCTTTATACAGTGCTCTCCACTCTGGCTTTTCTTCATTGCCGATAAGTCAACTTCCAGCAATTTCATGGGTTTCACTTTTTATTCCAATGTTACCTCCATTGCCCTTGAATTTAGTGCCATTACTATTCTGTAACCATCGGAGTTTTACCTCAAAAGTACCAAGTATTTGACTTATTCCAAATATTCAATAAGCTGGAAGCATACTCATTTTGAATATTCTCTTTTGAGTAAATCAATGGGCAACATTTCAGAGACTACTAACCCGATATTCACTTTTATAGAGAGCCTTTCCTTTTTGCATTTCAAGCTGTTGAACTGTACAATATGATTGTATCTTTCTTTTATTGTCTCATAACTGCGAACCCAAGTAGCATATATAAAAATATATGTATGAGTTTCAAAATTCTATGCATATGGTGACAGTTCTCTTCAGGATGTGAGTGTTGCTGCATGTTCTTTTCCTCTGTGAGAACTTTTTCAAGGCACAGCCTGTCATTGCCATTTTATTTCACCGAGAGACAGGCCACGTTCACCAAAGGCTGATAGCTGTACTCTAACTAGTGAGATTTCAAAGGAGAGGGCTGGCAGTATGGGTAAGCCAGACCTCACCATGGGTCATCTTTGCGGTATTAACATGAAAAGTCAGGGAGCAAAAAAAATAGGAATAGAGTCCTGGATGAAAAGGAAAATAAAGACTTAAAGGCCTGACACATATCCCTCGATTTTCCGAGTAAGCGTCACTGAAATATAAAAAGAGGACAATGGCTTTTAAGTCACAGGACCCAGATTCATGCATTTTAATTTACCTCAGCTTCACCTACTTAACCTTAATATAAAAAAGGAACAAGAATAGCTATATAATAGTGATTTTGAAGATTCAGTAGAAATTATGTACAAACATTCCAGCTATGTATTCATTATGCATAAGTCTTAATGTTTGTTGAATACCTTTTATGTGTAAAGCACTGTTATTGGTTCATAGACAAAAATCTCTTTCTACCATGGAGCAGTGAATGGGCTTGAACTACCAACTTTCTGAAGCAGATGATCACTTTCATAGATTTCATACCTCTTTTAATAGGTCGCCTCTGGCTGCTGTTTTGAGAATACATAATTGAGAAGCAATCGGAGAAGCAGATAGAGCTATTTAAAAGTCGATGTATTAATCCTAATAAAATATGAGGGTTGTTGGCCTTCAGTGGTCGCCTGTAGGTGATCAGAAAGGGTTGGATTTTATACATAATTTGGAAGTAAAGCTACTGGGCTATCAGAAGAATTGTATGTAGGTGTGAGCAAAGCAAAAGGGATCAGAATTCTAGTCGCTTTCTCCTTTTTGCATTTCCATATTGGGACTTATTAGTTGACTATAAATCTCGATCAATGTATATTCTATAAACTGAATTTCTTACTGGTTCCAAAATGAAGGATCTGAGAAAACTGAAGGGAAGACGACTTTAACCATGTTCCGGAACCAATCTTTTAAACATATACATAAATACAGTTGTTGATCTTATAGAAGCTGAAAACATAATACTGGTGCAGTAAACAGCAATGAAGGTGGGCATAACTGATTTACTATTGCCACAAGACTGCAGCCAAGACATGCCTTCACACTCCATCCTTCTGCACTTATTCTGACACCAACTTTTCTTCATGGGTTGGTGGATTCCTCTACACCTATGTTGCACTCAGTAATTTATTTTAATGGACACACAATTCATAGAAATACTCACAATTCAGGGGATTTATTTGGGAAATTAATAAGTTATCACAAGTCAAGATAAGCACACAGGATAGAGTCATTGGTCCACATCAACACCACTTCTCAGCCAGGAGCCAGTCTCTCTCGGGTCTTCATGCTCTCTGCCACATGATCCCTTGGTATTTGCCTCCGTGGGCTACAGAGTCTGCCTACCTGTTTCCCAGTTCCATAGTCCCGAGTCACCTGGAGCAAAGGTCTTGGTCATAGTCTTGGCACTGGTTGGAGTCTCTGTGCCACGGTCTATGATACATCTGGTTTGGGCAGCCTCCTTCTGTTCAGACAGAAATCTTGAATGTGTTCTGACTGGTCCTGCGATGTTTTCATGTCCCATGTGGCTCTTTTATACTGAGGAATGGCTCTGATGGGGTTGTGGTTGGATTTTAGCTGACAATACTCCACAAGAAAATTTAAAAAGCATCTTGAGTCACATCGTTCCCTAAGTTAAACTCAAAGGTGTACTCCCAGGAAATAAATATAATGGCTTAGTTTACACCCTCTACTAAAGTGGAGTCTTAAAGGTGAACTCAAGGAAACAAAGGGTGCTGCTTGGTTCATATCCTCTATGAAGGTCAGATTTTGTTGTTGTTGATAGGTGCATTCCAGTCTATTTCAACCTATAGTACCATATATAGAACCAAACAAAACACTGCCTGGTCCCGGCCATCATCACAATTATTCCCGTACTTGAACCCATTGTTGAAGCCATGGTACCATGAAGTGTACGACCTTCAATATTCTTCTCTAGCACCATACAGATATCAAACACATGGATTATTATTCTATCTTCTTTATTCAATGTCCAACGTTTGCATGGGTATGAGGCAATGCAAAATATTATGGCTTTGGTCAGGTGCACCTTACTTCTCAAAGTAACATCCTTACTTTTCAACACTAATACTTGTGCGACATCTTTACCTAATGCAACTCAACTCTTGACGGCTGCTTCCCTTAGCATGAGTGTGTATCAGAGTAAGACACGATGATTCATAATGTCAACCCTTTCTCCATTTATTGCAGTGCTCTCTGTTGGTCTAGTTGTGAGGATTCTGGTCTTTATATTGAGTTTTAATCCATACTGAAGGCTGTAATCCAGGAGCTTCATCAGCTGGGCTTCAAGTCCCCTCATTTGCATGAAGCAAGGGTGTGTCATCTGTATATCACGGGTTCATAATAATTCTTCCTCTATTCCTAATGCCAGATTCTCCTTCATATAATCCAGTCCTCTGATGATTTGCCTCTTCATCCATGTACAAGTTCCACATGGACAACATGAAGGTACTGGAATTCCCATTCTTCTCAAGGTTATCCAGAGTTTTCTTTTTTAATTAATCCACACAGTCAAATGTCTTGTCATAATCAATGAAACACAAGTAAACATCTCTCTGATGCCCTATGCCTTCAGCTGAGATCCAGCTGACATCAGCAATACTATCCCTTTGTTCCAATTCTTCTGCATTTGGCAGTGTCCTGTCACTGTATTGCAGTGTGTTTTGGGGGGCTCTTCTACAAAATTTTGCTTGCCTGTGATATCAATCATATTGGTCTTGTATTTGAACATTCTGTTAGGTCACCTTTCATTGGAATTGGTCCCAATATAGACATCTTTTAGTCAGTTGGCCAATAGCTCTCTTCCAAATTTCCTGGCATAGACTAGTGAGCAATGCTTCCTCACCTTGTTGCTTCCAATGCTTCCTCACCTTGTTGAAACACTTCAGTTGGTATTCTATCGATTCCTGGAGACTTGCTTTTGGCTGGTACATTCAGTGTGACCTAAATGTCTTCATTCTTGCTCATATGCCAGCTCCCTAAATGATGGGATGTTGACTGGTTCCTGTTGGTACAGTGACTGTGTCTTCTTGCCATCTTCTTTTGATGCTACCTGCATCATTCAATAGTTTGACCATAGAATCCTTTCCTATTGCAACCCAAGGATTGGATTTGTTCTTGAGTTCTTCCATGTTAAAGTAAGCTGAGCATGCTCTTCTTCCCTTTGGGTTTTCTAATCCTAGGTCTTTGCACATCGAATTATAGTAGCTGGGTTTATCTTCCCATGCTGCCCTTTGACGTTTTCTACTCAGCTCTTAATTTCACCCTTTCTTCTATTCGCTTTAGCTACTCTATAGTTAAGAGCAGGTATTAGATTCTCTTCTGACGTCGACTCTGATCTTTTCTTTTTTTCTTATTTTATAATGATCTTCTACTTTCTTCACCAGTGATGATCATAATGGCCTCCCTCACCGCATGAGGCATTCTGTAATTCATGTTCACTTTATCGTGTTCTTATTTCCTATCTTTTAAATAACTTTCTCCATTTCTCATGTATGATATTCTTGATGTCATCCCACTATTTTTCCAGTATTCACTAATTAGTATTCAATGTGTCTAACTCACTCTTTTTTAAAATGTAATTTTGCTATTTAAAGTTTTCTTTTTTACTTTTAAGCAGGTTTATTGGCACATAATCAACATATCGCAAAATTTAATAGTTCAATCATATCAAGAAGGGTTGTACAATCATTACCATAATTAATTAAAATTTTTTATATCCTATAATGATTGTTCAAACCACACTTGAGATGGTTTATACATTAATATAGGATAAACTCAGGGTCATACTTTGGTGCTCATGGACTTGATTTAATTTTCTCCAGCTTCAATTTGAACTTTCGAATGGGCACTGATGGCTTGACCCCTGGCCTTGTTCTTGGGATGACACATGTGACTCCCTCCTCTCTGTCCATAGACGCAGTTGCTTTGCTTTCTATATATCAGAGAGCATCACAAAGTTCATATTCACTTCATAATCTATATGAGGGCTTCATACATTGCCACTGTTTATGTTGTTGGGAAAATAAAATGGATTTTCATTAATTCTCTGTTCTTAAAAATTATCTCATGTGACCCAATCCCATGTCTATCAAGAGGGCCATATTTTATAGCTATTGATCCTTCCTTTTTGTTTGCAACTTTGTATTCGAATCACCAGTAATTAACAATGCCTCTAGACTGCATGTGTGATCAATATCTGATTAAATGTTAATAGAAATCTTCAATTTCTTCTTCTTTGGCATTAGTGGTTAATATATAAATTTGAATGATAATCAAATAAACTGGTTTTCATTGTAGTCATGTACATAGTATTTCATCACAGACACCATTGTATTTCAGGCTATATCTTTAGTTGTTCTTTTTTATAAAGAATGCCATGTCATTCTTCTTTAATTTTTCATTTTTAACATAGTAGACCTATTATTAGCTGATTCAAAATGGCCAAGGCCAGTCCATTTTAGCTTACTAATTGCTAGGATATTGCTCTTCAAATATCCCTTTCCATTTTTTGACAATTTCTGCCTTTTTTAGCTTTAAAATTTGTACATTCCTTGTTCTAATTACTAGTAGACACTTGCAACTCTTTCTCCTCATTTTGAATCATGCTCGGACAGCAAATGAAGATGCTGGAGGCTTTATAACTTCCACATCGTTAAAGTATATTCTACTTTGAGGAAGCAGCTCTTCCCCTGTCATATTTTGAGGTATTCAAGATATGATAAATTCATCTTCTAACCCTATATGATACAAAGCTTTGATGCCATTCATAAGGCTTTTCATGGTCATGTTAAATCAAAACCAATCCCCATGTCCTTCTTCCTAGGAAGTTAATCTAGAAGTCCCTGTGGAACCTGTCCACCAGGTAACATATTTTTTAAATGGTGGCGTAGCTTCCAGGATCACAGTAACATCCATGCTGCCATCGTATGTGCTGTTTGGGGTTGTTTTTACTTTGATGGGTGGACTTGTGTGTGGGATAGCTGGAAGAGTGAAGAATGCAATGACATAATGCTATGCCGAAAGAGTTTCTGACTTTGGCCAGAATTTTATTTTGCCTAATTAAATTCTATGTAGTAGATTTCAGAATATTTCTTTTATCTCAGGATCATAAAAAACATAACATATTTTTCAGAAATTAGTTTCCCTTTGTGTCAGATCTGATACAAAGAGAATAAAGATTTTAATACAATTTAATGTACACCAAGAGTTAGCAGTTACACTGGAAGTGGATTCTGGTAACAAGTTTTCAATTACTAGAAGATTCCACAGGAAACAAGAGGAAGGACATCTTCATTTGAAGCTGTGTAGTACACCATCCAAAGTTAATCTACTCTGGAAAGGCGATCAGGTATTTCAAGTTATGAGTGTCACAAACTATTAGAAGCCGCTTTGTGTGTACTTCCTGTAAGCCTTCATTTCACAGCAGGAAGAAATGGGACGCATGCTCTCTTGGGGGAGACCATATTTTCACAAACTTGAGTCTGATGGAGGTGGTCCACATCCAGATGAGCTTGAGGTTTCACATATCTTCCAAAAGAAATATTGCCAGAACCCAGACCTAAGATTCCCTACTAGGTTTTTATAGCTAACTTTTTGTGTGTTACTTCTTTGCATAATTGTTTTACTAAAAGAGAAAAATCTGGTGGTAAATTCTATGAAACATCTATAGAATAAATACTCATTGCATGTGTACTTAAAATTAGATCCTCAAAGAAGTCACAATCAAATGTAAACATGTCAAAAAACTGAAGTATTTAAACATGATAAAATAAGTATTAATACATACGTAAACAGGGGTCATAATAGCAGACAACAAAAAAAATGGGCCTTTAGCTCAGGAACAGGAAGCAAGGGCTATGACCATGGGGAAAGGACTGAAGCCACAATAAGCAAATGACACCACCTTGCTTGCTGCATCAGTGTTTCTCAGTGTTGGTCCTACTGCCTCCTGGGAGGTGCTGCAATGGTTCAGGGGCCTAAAAAACCACATGCCTACACTTTATCTGAGGTTATGGGCTAAAGTACAAAAGCTTTTAATTGCCAGAGGGTTGCTTAGTAATTGTATGGTTTTTAAAAAAATTTTTGAGAACAGCAGGAAGTAGATCAAATAAGTTTGGAAAACGTTCCAGGAGGGTGACTTGAAGGACTTCGAGATGAAAGTAACAAATGACAGCATTCCCTGTGGATTACAACTGAACTTGGAAAATGAAGGTAATCATACCAGAACGACAACCAGAGCATGATAAACAAGGAAGCGATTGAAGCTGCCAAGGATGTCCTCCCACGTTCATCAGCACTCAGTGGCCATGGAAGCAGCAGCTGAGGAATTAAAGCATGTGCTGCCTTGGGCAAAGCTGCTGCCCAAGCTGTCTGTGAATGTAGACAAGGAGCACCTTGGGTGAAGGGAAGGCAATACACAACAAGCAAGAAGTCAGGAAAGAATGGATGGAGGCAGGGAAGACACGGGGAGATTTGCAAGACTTAAAGCAACAGAGATGCATTCTGTTCCATAAAACCTGCTGCCACCGAGGGGATACGGAGGACATGCTCAGCTGGAGAGGCAGTCTGCAGAAGGAGGAGACGGCGAGCGCACACACACCCACTGTGGCAGCTGTACAGTTTCTTGTCAACTTGAAGATGCATAAAAGTGTCGTAGTGGTGACCAAGCTGCTAATCAGGTCACAGCCTGGTGGTCCTTCCATGTGGGCATGGCCTTCTCATAGGGGGGCCTGGGGAACCTCGCCCACCTCTCGCTCTGCCTTGACTTCCCTTTTTACTGGACACCTTGAGAACTGCTGGAGCCCTGTGAAGCTTTCATCAACTTGGATCCACACGGTTGCATGCAGCAGTCTCTAATCTTCCTACTTCCTGCACAACTGCATGTGACTGCATGAGTCTGGAGGGGCTGATGAACTGGTATCAGACTAATGGACTTGAGTAGGACTGGGCTGAGATGTTTTCTTGATATATAACAACGTCTTGATATAAAGCTCTCTTGTACACATATATGGTTGTCACTGGATTTGTTTCCATAGTCCCTTGGTGTAAGACCCCCATAGATACAAGTACATCTAGAAACATGATAGAACTTACACAGAACACAATTATGAAAACCTCTTAGATGTAATAAATCACCTTGAAGGAAGGAGTGACTGGGCGTAAGGGATCAGCACCAAACATACGTCTTGAAACACTGGGACATCCCTTTGTCCAAAAGGAGCACGAGAAAGAAGGAATATTTGACTACCACTCAAATATTACCACTTACGAACACGGTTGTTTAGCTGTTTGCATTTTGAAAATGGCCTCCTGGGGGTGAAATACAGGTGCATTTCAGTTGTAACATCAACTCCACTGCCATTGCCTGGGTGAAGCTAACTTCAAAATTTCCCCCAAATAGCAACCCTTCAAGTACGTTCTCATGATACCGTGAAAGCGAGGATTAAACTCAGGGAAGATGTTAGCCATAAGGCGTCACCAATGCCACAACCAGGACGCAACGATAATTTCTGCCAATCAACCATAGTAGCTTCATAAAGCATCTAAAAATAGCAACTCTGAAAAATAAATTACGAGATTCCTATGGAAGTTTTAGGGATGGGAATGGGGTAGGCATTCACAAAATATAAAATATGGTTCTTTTAGCTTTATGTGTCTTCATTTTTGAAAGAGAATCAAAGTCACAATATAAAAAGGGATTTTTATTAATCTGTACAATTATTTAAGAAATACTGACAAATTTTTCAGCACCATTTAAAGGAGGCAGAGCAAGGCATTCGTTGTCCTGGGGAGATGACATTAGAGTAAGTGGACATCCCATAATATTACTCTTCAGTTATTTATTCTGAAGTTACATTCTTTGAAGTCTACTCCCTTTTGTACTTTTTTGATTAAACCTCTTAAAACCTATTATAGTAAAAAATAATAGAATATTTTGGGCTTATTCAAAAGGACAACTCTGAATCTGGTTGTTTAAAGAATGAGGGGTTTCAAAGTTTAACTATAAAATTAGATAATGTCAATTACAATATTGTTTTTTCCTAAAATAAAACTAAAATAATTGTCATCATGCCCTTTAGATTTTCTCTTAATACCAGAAATACAGGTAACAATTAGATCAAATTAATTGGTTTCCATATATACCCCAAACTAACTTCTACGTTAGCTCCAGAAAAATTTAAACACGAAAGAGAATACATTTCAAAGAATATGGCTAAATCTCCTTATTAGTCTTTAAATGAACATGTCCTGTCAGTTGGAATCAGTAGCTGTTTCCTGTTTGTGACAGCCAGAGATTAATAACAGCCTATTCAAAAAAATAGATTTATTCTCTGGTCTCCATGCCAGTCCAAAAATGTGAAAGGCTGAATGTAGAATTCATTGCGAACAATTGCATCCGCTGGCTAATGCATGTGTTGTGCATGCTGAGTGCACATGGTCAGCATTCATATGAGTCTGACATATCAGCTGCTTCACTGGTTTTAGGGTTTGGATGAACACATCCAACAGGTTTACGGTTGACAGAGAAAGAAACAGAGGTGGAGGGAGGAGAGAACTATCCTTTAACAGGGGGCACCCAGCAATAACCTATGAGGAAAGTATCTTGAGTGGATCCTCCAACCGTCGGAAACGACTTCACATCAGTCCTGTCACCTGTTCTTAGCCCTTGGGATGAGCAGTGATAGCTATCTTTATAGGAAAGGATTTAACTAAAAATGAGCATAACAAAAAACCCAAGCTTAATGAAATGTTATCATGTGACAATTGTGCAGGAGTTCTGAAACACACAGGAGCACGTCGCTAAATGATGGTGAGCAGTGTTGACTTGAGAATCATCACATTCCTCTCACACAAGCAAATGTCCACATATTTTTTCACTAAGATTTGTAAGAGGCTTTTATATTAGAGATGAAGGATAGACTAGGAAAGATGGGGCTAACTTTGATGTCCATCAAGTTTTACAATCGATAGTGATGAAAATAGTGCCTAGACTAAGGGTAGGCAAAATTTGTCTCCCACCACTCATCTGAGCGTTAGTCCTAGTAGATGGGAGAAAAAAAATCATGGAAACTTACGTGCATAAGAGTAAGTTTTATATAACAGGTAACTGTACATTAAGAAACCATCCCAACCCAGTGCAGATCAAGTCCATAAGTCTGATAGTAGCCCATATGTCAGATACCAATCTGTGAAGTCCTCTTCAGACTCATGAAACACATGCAATGATGCTGACGGCAGGATGATCACAGGCCAGTGGGTAGAAAGCCTTTGGATCCAGTGGCATTGTAAGCATCTCAGCACTGACAGGGGTCTCTATGTCATTTCTCCAGCTTCAGAGGTCTGGTTGTGACAGGGTAGGTCCATGTGGCATCTCCAGCTCAGGGCAGTAGCGTAGTTCCATGTATCCTGTCAGCTGCAATGTCTGCCAGGGATTGAGTAGAGAGAGTGGTGTCTCCTGCCCCAAAGGAGGAAATACCAGATTTCCCAGAAATCTCAGGAGAAGGCCATGCCCACACGGAGGCCTCATTGGCTATGATCAAATTGACAGACTAGACTCCACCCCTTCACTCTGAATCCTCTCAAGTCCCACATTGACACCATGTCATACTACGGTAGCTTGCTGTCATGATGGAGGCTACTGCAAAAGACATCATTAAATATTTCCTAGCAAAGATGTCACTTTGAGAATTGAAGTGCACTTGATCGCAGCCATGGGGTTTCCCATTGCCTCATATGTATGCAAAAGCTGGGCAGTGACTAAAGACAACCAAGAGAGACTTGATGTTCTGAATTAGAGTACTGGTGAAGAATATGGACTATTTCAATACACAGAAGAACAATTCCAGGTGGCTAGGGAGGAGGTGCGGAAGGAGGGAAAGGAGGGGAATGGATTGCAATGATGGACACATAACCACTCCTAACCCCCAGGGAGATGAACAACAGAAACCATGGGGGAAGGGAGATAGAAGTCATAGTGTAAGATAGGAAAATAATAATAATTTATCAAGGTGTTCCGAGGGGGCGGAGGGAAGGAAAAAAGAGGAGCGACACCAAGGGTTCAAATAGGATGCAAATGTTTAGAAAATAATGATGGTAACATATGTACAAATATGCTGGAAAAAATTGCTCTATGGGTTTCTATAAGACCTGCAAGTGCACTCAATATAATGATCTTTTAATAATAATAATAATAATGAATGAACAAATCTCTCTTAGAAGAAATATAGGCAGAATACTCCTCAGACACAAGGGTAATGCGAGAGACTGTATCTCACTTATTTGGAAATATTATAAGCCATGACTACTTCCTGAAGAACAATACCTTGCTTGGTAAAAGAGAGGGCCTAAATTAAAAAGAGGAAAGGCCTCAAGAAGATGAATTGACATTGCATATAACAATGATCATCAATATAGAATCATTGTGAGAATTTCACAGGACTGCGCGTTATTTCCTTCAGTTTGAATGGGTTGCAATCAGAATTAACTTGATGATACCCCAACCAAAAAATTATGGCTAACAGTCCAAACCTGGCCCTCTACCCAAAATGATTATATATGATTATATATATTGATATAACATTCTATATAATATATAGAATCATTTCATTGCTATGCAGTTGGTTATTCAGTATTTGTTACCTACAGCTTCCTTTGCAGACAGAGTGGATGAGGTGTGATACAGGCAAAGTAACCTGGAAAACCTAAAATGGTTACTATCTGGATCTTTTCAAAAATGTTTTACTACCCAGACCTGGAACTTACCAGTAAACCTGATACTGCACCCAAACATCCTCAGTGCCCTTCATGAAAGTAAGAAACGGTAAAGGGCAGTGAGGACTTACAGTTACTTTTGCTGGCAGAGGGCAATCTCACTAAATCAAATAGTCTCCACCATTATTGAAAAACACAACGCATGAACGTTGGGTCATTAATTTATCTTTTGGCCGAAAAAGTATGTATGAAACCCCTAAGGACACAAAAATACACAAGATTGTTTTTACTAATTTTAAACACGTTTTTAAAGGCTCAACGAGTGTTATGGATGGAAGTATGTCCCCACGAGATATCCTAATCATCTGGACTGTTGATGTGATATTTACAAATAGTAATGAAGTTCTCTCAGTGTCAAGTGGGTTCTAAACACCATCACTTCTGAGTTACCAACAACAACATTTGGACACAGGAGAAAGGCAGACTCTATCTGAGGACAGAACCATGCAATTCCGTAAAGCCAGGGGTTCCAAGAACTGTCAGATACTAACAGCTGAAATAAACAAGGTTTTCCCATGAGACCTACATCCTGATTTTGAATTTCACGCCTCTTATCATGTGAGAAAACAATTTTCTGTTCCTTGAAGCCACACACTTGGGGTGATTCTGCTACTATGGCAATGTATAACAGAGACAGTGTATAAGGGGAATTCTTCCTTTGCGTGAGTTAGGTTAGGGGCAGAGACAGGGATCTAAATTTTGCCCGAGACTAAGTAAGATGAAAGAAGGAGTGCTGACCAGGGTCAGTCCCTGTGGATCCTGCAAAGAAGAGATTATTGGAAAGGAGAAAGGGTATGTGATATAAGTAAAATGAAGGGGGGATTTAATAAGAAGCTGGCTGTGTAGGTCGAAATATGCTCCAGAATTATTTTCAATTAGTGGGCACCCTAAAATCTGGTCCCAACACATTTATTTTAGTACGTATTTTGATTCAGAGTAGGAGAGGGAAAAAAACTCTTTGAAAACCTGTGTGGAGAGGGGAGAAGCTAAAAGAAATGCAGAGCCCTTGTGGTAGTTACATCATCTGGTGTCAGTTTGGCACTTGATAGAATGAAGAGTGAAGGGTAGAGTCTAGTCTGTCAATTGGGTCAGAGTCAATGAGGCTTCTGTGTGGGCATGGTCTTCTCCTGAGAATTCTGGGAATGCCTGGATTTCCTCCTTGGGGGTGGGAGTCAGTTTTTTTCTCTCTCTTTCTCTCCTTATTCCCTTGGAGACCCTCTGCTGACAACACACACTCCCTGAAAGGCTCTCTACTGACAAGACACATGGCACTATGCTGACAGACCCCGTGCCCTGGGAACTACAGAAGCCACCTGGAGACCGCTGCCAGCACTGAGATGCTTATAAAACCATTGGACCCACAAGACTTTCCACCCACTTACCTGTGATCTTCCTGAAATTCAGTATCATTATGTGTGTTTTATGAATCCAAAGAGGACTTTATAGATTGGTATCAGACACATGGGCTAATACTGGACTTATGGATTTGATCTGGACTGGGCTGGGATGTTTTCTCAATATTCAACTGCTCTTTTATATAAAGTTCTTTCCTATACACCTATGAGTATCCCTGAACTATCACATCCTTCATCTATTACACTTAGAGAACTTGCCAACATCTTTCTGGATCTGTGTGTGGTGTTGTTAAATCAGAAGGAATGAACTTTGATTGTCAGCTGGTAATTTAGAAGCACATATGCTTGATGCTGACCACTGGCAGAGATTTTACTGCCCATTTAAAGTGAACAAGACTCTCTGAGAAATGTGGAAGAGAAAAAGTCCAAAAATCCTGCTGTGGATTCTATTCTTAATAAAAACTGAAGACTTCTGAGGGATCGTTCTTACATTTAAAGGTGAATATTCAGGATTTTACATTTCACAATAACGCTTCCTTACATCAAATACCTAATCAGCACCCAGCAGTTGTCCTCGTTTACTCTATACAGGTAACTGGGACAGTTGCTTACAATAGTTCTACAGGTGAGTGTCTGAATCCAGAAACCAGTTGTCATCAAATAAATTCCAGTGTATGGTGATCTCATGTGCATCAAACGAGAACAAGCCTGACTTACTGCACCCATCTTTCTCTGCAACCGCCTGCCTGTTGTCTTCCCACTGATCTTGGTTCATGAGTCAGAATAAGTCTCCATGTTAGCATGTGACCCATGGACTTGAAACTTGCCTTGGTGGGGACTTTCCCTCTTCTTCATTCTGTGAGTCATTTCCTTGGTATAATTTTTCTTTGTATATATCCATATGTAAGCTAAAGTTAATGATGAAGGGATTAGTGAATTCTACCAACTCCTTTAGTCTAAAATTGTTAAATATGCAATCACGGTGCATTGGCGATTCCTGGTGATTGAAATGCAAAGTTGAAGACAAAGACGAAGGATCAGCAGCTGGAAAATATGATGTTGGTGAAGGAGTGAAACTGGACAACAAATGATAGAATTTTTCAAGACCAATGACTTCTTCATTACAAATACATTATTTCAACAACGTGAAAATCTGCAATACACATGGACCTTCCTAAATAGAATACACAGTATTCCATACACATTTCACAAGGAGATGATGGCATTTTATATCATTGATCATAACAAGGCAAAGGCTTGTTCTATGGAACAGATCATCAATTGCTCATTTTTAAGTTCAAGTGGAAGTCGAAGCAAATTAAAACAAGTCTATGAGAGTCAATATATATCCTTTAATATATCCCACTTGAATTTAGAGACTATCTCAAAAATAGGGTAGACAAATTGAAAACTACTGACTGAATACCACATGAATTATGGATGACATCAAGGTATTGTGCATAAAGAAACAGAAGGTCACTATAAAGACATGAAAGATTTAAACTATTATGTCCTTGGCCAAATTTATATCATCAATAGAATTACCATATGCTACATGGGGATGGTTTATAAAACTCCACAGTACAATGATAATGATATCTCTAACCAATCACATGCACCAAACACTAAAGCTACTGATGCAGAAATTGAAGGATTCTACCAATGTCTCCAGTCTAAAATTGCAACCAAGATGCATGGATAATTATTGGCAACAGGAATTCAAGAGTTGGAAGCAAAGAGGAAGAAACAGTTGGAAAATAGGTCTTCTTGATAGAAACAAAGTTGGAAATTGAATGATAGAACTTTGCAAGACCAATCACTTCTTCATCACAAATACATTTTACACAACACAAAAGGTAGCTGTGCATGTGAAACCACCAGATGGACCACAGAGAAATGAGATTGTATTGAGGGGAGAGACCAGCTAAAACGAGGGACAGCCGGTCAAACAGGTCATCAGGCTGAAGTTGAGGAAACTGAGGGCAAGTGTGTGAGAGTTGAAATGTAACTTTGAATATGTCCCACCTGAATTTCAAGAGCATCTCAAGAATAGATTGACACATTGAACACTAATGACAGAAGAGTTGAGGATTTGTAGGATGGTATAAAAAGCATACATGAGAAGAGAAAAATATATTTACTTGTGTTCAATTGCCTATGGAAAGACATTTTCCTATGGGGATGATAATAAACTGGATAATCCTGACAAGAGTGGGAATCACATCATTGTTCTCCTGTGGGAGTTGTGCATGACTCAAGAAGCAGTAGTGCTAACAGAAAAAGGGACTACTGCATGGGTTAAAATCATAAGAAAAATGTGTGTCAGGATTGTATATCTCATATTTATTCAATCTATATTCTGAAAAATTCATCAGAGAAGCTAGATTATATGAAGAAAAATACATCATGATTAGAGAAAACTTATTAACAACCTGTGATGTGCATGTAGGTCACCTTGCTTACTGAGGGTGAGGAGTACTTGAGAACTTGCTGATGAACTTCAAAGACTGCAGCCTTTAGAATGGATTTCAACTCCATTCCAAGAAAACAAAAATCCCAACAACTGAGCCAAGAAGTAACACCGTGACAATGGGGAAAGGTTGATGTTGTCAAGGAGTTAGTCTTATGGGGCTCCACAATCAGTGCTCAGGGGAGCAGCAGTCAGGAGGTCAAAGGATGCATTACACTGGGTTAATCTGCGGCACAAACTATCTTTAAAGTGTTGAATAGCGAGGATGTTACATTGAGGTCTAAGGTACAACTTATCT
Source organism: Tenrec ecaudatus (assembly GCF_050624435.1). NCBI lineage: Eukaryota > Metazoa > Chordata > Mammalia > Afrosoricida > Tenrecidae > Tenrec > Tenrec ecaudatus. Next base: position 26,088,150 of record NC_134546.1, on the reverse strand, counting down.
AAGCCATGGTATGTTCCATTGCTTCATATGCATGTGAAAGTTAGATATTGAATAAGGAAGAATTAAGAAGAATCGATACATCTGAGTTATAGTGCTGGTGAAGAATATTGAAAGTACCATGGACTGCTGAAAGAATAAACACATCTGTCTTGGAAGAAGTACAGCCAGAATGCTCCTTATAGGAAAAGGTGGGATGATTCCCTCTCATGTACTTTGACATGTTTTCAAGAAAGACAAATCCCTGGAGAAGGGCCTCATGCGTGGTAAAGTGGATGGACAGCCAAAAAAGAAGAATTTTCTCAGTGAGCTAGATTGGCACCGTGGCTGGAACTGTGGGCACAAGCAGAGGAAATGACATAAGGATGGTGCAGGGCTATGCAGTCGTCGTTCTGTCATTCTGATTGTAAGGAGTACAAGAAAGAAGAAACTGTTCCAAATGTGTGGTAACGATTACACAACTGTTTAAAATATGCTTAATCAATGAAATGCATCATAAATAACGGAGCCCTGGTGGCACAGCTGTTATTCATAGGGCTGTTAATTACAAGGTCAGCAGTTTGAAACCATCAATGGTTCTGGGAGAGAAAGAGAGCTTTCTACTCCCATAAAGAGTTAAAGCCTGGGAAACCCACAGAGAGAGGTCTACCCTGTCCTATAGGGTCACTATAAATAGCATCAACTCGATTGTAGTGAGTGAGAAAACTGTAAAAAAAAAAAAAGACATAAAGATATCAAAGTGAAAAGACTCTGTAACTTGCTCTTGGATATATAGTAGCTCATGCATGAGAGATGCTTTGGGGCATACCATGTGGTCAGATTTATGGGTAGCTCCCAAAAGAGTTTATTCATGATCATTTATACTTGACATCACACCTGTCCTGTTCCAGGACAGGTCCCCTCTCTTGAATTGTCCACGTTCCCAGGTCGGCTAAATTTGACAGTTCATATGCGAGCTTCCCTCACTGCCTCTGACTCAGGCACATATACTCGTGAGTGTGGGAAGGAAAACTCTTCAGACATCAAATACTTAAAAGAGACAAATTTTAAACATATCATCTGGGGTATCAAATGCAAAATTATGGAAATCTGTGTTGAAAATCTCAGATTTTTAACATCTTTTTCCAAAGATGTAAAGAGAAACACATAATCACAAATAAATATTAAAAACTCTTATGATACAAGGATATTGGTTTAAGATTAAATCCCAAATGAGTTGAGGTTTCAAGAAAAGTACCAATACAGGAAATATATAAATATATATATATATATCTCCATACTAAAAATGAGAAAAAGCAAGAATCCTAGTGATTAAGAAAATGACAAAATGCTAGTAGCCACAGGAAAAGGCACTCGTACACAAATCCAATCTTACTTTCATCTTCTAGAGTCAGAAAAATGATCTTTATACTACAGATATATTTGAGGTGCCAAATAAGTGATAAAATAATCTAAGGTTTCTAGTTATAAAACCAGGAGGAAGCATATAGTAGAATGCCAAAGACATCCCTAATGTGGTATAACAATCCAAACGACAATGAATATGGGAATGAGTGTGCATGCTCAGGAAATGGAAGATTAAGCAAATTTTCTAATTTTTCAAACTGAGCTGAGAAAAGATAAGTTAACGGAGAAAATCACAGTTGAACAACTGTGCCAAAATTATGAATAAGAAAAGAGTCTGAGAGGACTTTCTTTTTTAAAGTATACAATGATCCTTACAATCTTTTCACTGTATTTCAACTGTAATACATAATGACAAGCTCACTTTACTCATATTCTAGGTGAAATTACTGGATGGTTTGTAGGCAGTAGTAGATTCATTGTAATAATACCAAGACACAAGGCCATCGTGGGAGCTTATATACAGTGTTAAGAACAAAGTAAGGTGATTTAAGAAGATACCATTTTGATTAAGCACTTCTGATTTGTTCAATCAACACTCGTGAAAAAATGCAATATTTTGAATAGACTACTAAGAATTTGGTCTATGAACATAAATATTAATGGCAATATGTTAAAGTAAAAAAATGCTTCTTATTCTTTCTTGATATGAAACAAAATTTGCTGCATCATTATATCATCATTTGCAGCACATTCAAACAGGCTGAAAATCTGATGGAAAACCTATGGAAGCTGTTGAATGAATGGAAATCTGATGGAAAACTTTTGGAAGCTATAAAATGAAAAGAAACTGTCGAAATATGTGTATAAAAATAGATACATTTTGCGGGGAGAGGGTAGTCAACAAACTCTGAGATAACAGAACAATGAGAAATCTAAGATAGTTGGTGAGACATAAAATGCTGGCTGGGACATGATCCAGAGCAATGTATCGGACAGGAAACACTGAGATCCAAATGGAGGGTGAGCATGATAGTGGGATAGGAGGATAGGGTGAGCATGATAGTGGGATAGATCCAAATGGAGGGTGAGCATGATAGTGGGATAGGAAAGAAAATAGAGATAAGAAATAGGAGGCAAAAGCTATTTAGAAAAGTATAGCAATAGGTATGTTTGCATGTAAATACAGTAATTTATAATGAAAGCGATAGAGACCAATGCACATATATTTGTATGACAAGCATTAAGGTAGCAGACAGACTTTGGGCCTCTACTCAAGGCCTCCCCTAACACAAGAACACTTTGTTTTGATAACCTGATACTCTTTGGTACTCACCTGCTGGCACCATCAATGAAGATGAAATGGATGCATAGGCAAATGTGGTGAAGAGAGCGGAGAGTGCCCAGCTATCAATAGATAGAGCATCTGGGGTCTTAAAGGCTTGAAGACAAACAAGTGGTCATCTATCAGGGAAGCAAATAAGCCCACATGGAAGAAGCACACCAGCCTGTGTAATCATTAGGTGTCAATGGGATCAAGCAAGAGGTATCAAAAGATCCAAAACGAATGACTATTTTGACTATATCAAAATGCAAATGAGTAGGTTGAAGTAGAGACCCAAAGTCCATCTGTAGATAATTGGATATCTCCTCCAAAGGAGTGCTATAGGAAGGGATGATTCAACCAAGGTACAGTACACCACTGAAGAATCTCACATGATTTTTATAGTTCCTGAATACTTCCTCCCCTTTGCTACCATGGCCCAGTTCTAACTTACACATCTGGCTAGACTGGAGAACACTCATTGGTACAGATAAGAGCACTTGACACAGGGAATTCCGGAAAGATAAACCCCTCAGGAACAGTAATGAGAACAGTGATATCATGAGGGTGTGGGGATTCTCAGGGAGGGGGGAGTGGGAGAAAAGGGGAACCCACCACAAGATTGGATATATATAGCACCCCTGCCCAAAGGGGACAAATTGTGGAAATGTGAGTAAAGGGAGACAAATGATCATATAAGATATGAAATAACAATAGCAATATATAATTGATGAAGGTTACAGAAGGGTGGGAGAATGGGGGACGGAGGGGGGTAAAGAGGAGCTTATATCAAGGTCTACAGCAGAAAATGTCTTGGAAGTGATGATGGCAACATATGTACAAATATGCTGAATATAATTAATGTATGGTATGTTAGAAGAGCTGTAAGTGCCCCCAATAAAATGATGGGGGGGGGGGTGGAGTCAACTGAGCAACAACTGGTTTTAAATTCATTAGAACTCCATTGGTAAAAGGAATTTGGTCTTTAAAGGATTATATTAACCACAAGAATAACTACTAGGTAATTATTTTACAATTTAAAAATAAAATTTCTTTCAGAGCCCCAAAAAGCAAAAACAGAGCCTCAAAAAACTAAAACAAAACAGATAGATTTTAACAACAAAACTAAAGCAGAGCTGTAATGATTCTTTAAGTTTTCAGAAATGAAATTCTTTTCCTCTAGTCAAAGTGTAGATTTGTGTCCATTTTTGATTGTTTGAAGATCAGTTATGATTGTTTATAATTCTTAACCTAAAATTTAGCCAGGTAATAGATGAGTACCATATATTCAAACACTAGAAAGAGTTAGTGCCATCTACTTTAGATGACAGGAAACTGTGAACTTTAGATTAATATCTATTATTTTAAGACATTATGTTCATAAGCGATAGCTATAGTTTCCAGAGCTTCTGACTGACTTCCATCTCTGAAATAAAACATGAAACTTTTGATATTAACATAATTCCTGCTAAACAATTTCAAACTTACTTCCCATGTTGTGTTTCAAAATATGTTTTGCATTGCATTCAGTCTTTGTTCAAGAATGAATGAATTCATGCATGCACTCATTTACTCAGTCACAGTGTTCTAACTACTATAATAAACGGACGGCATTGAAGTACCATACCTGACCTCCTCTGGCTCCCTATTGTCACTAGGCAGGGGTCAATCAAGCATCCATGACTCATCCTTCTTTACCTCTTCTGTCACCAACTCTTCCTCCCATACCACATCACTCTACATTTATGCCAGGTTTCATTGCAATGGCCACAGGGAACTCACAGACAATATTCACAAGGAAGGGGCCCCATTAGAGAAGTTGTTAAGTTACCACACACCATGGTCAGCCAACAGTAGGGCTACAGTCATTTGGCTTCTCAACCATCAACCAAGCACACCTCTCTCTGGTCCTTAGTCTCTAAGCCACATGGTCCCTGGGCCCTTGCTTCATGGGTTAGGGAGTCATGCTGCCTGTCGCTCTGTCCTACAGTCTCATAGTCTCAGGTCAGACCATGAGAAGGTGTCTCATGGTCTAAGTGTTGCATCTCTGAATCTCCACGCTACAGTCTGTGACGCAGACTTCATTCCCTGACTTCAAAGATCTTGAGGGTACGCTTCCAGGATCCTCACTATTTCTCTCTTCTCATATTGTTTTTTAGACTCATCCTTATAACCAGGGCAGTAGGAACGAAAGCAGATCAAACCCCAATAGTAGGATCACACACACCCTGCTTGTTTGCATAGTCCCACCCAGTCATTTGGTGGGAGTTACAGAGACGTGGGTGGTGGAAGAGCCTTTTTTTTTTTAAACATTTTATTAGGGGCTCATACAACTCTTATCAGAATCCATACATATACATACATCAATTGTATAAAGCACATCCGTACCTTCTTTGCCCTAATCATTTTGGAAGGCCATTTAAAAAAAAAAAAGTGTCTCTCCACCACAACTACCTAGCCATGTAGACATTTGAAAACCCAGCACACAAGTCCTTGCAAGGGATAAATAAGCCTGCATCATTAATTTTAGCCATAGCGACACATTGAGAACTGTGTATCCTCTGTGATTGAAAATAATACCAAGGTTCTAAACATTACCTCAGGCATCCCGACTTCAGAGAAAGAAATAGTGTTTGAAAAATGCAAAACACATCTGAGATGGGGCATTTTCCTAAACAAAACTGTCGCTTTCAGCAGATTCTCAGACCCTTCACTTTCCTGGTGGCTCTCCAGCCACAAGTGCTTCCGTAATCGATCTGTATATTCTCAGGATATGTTCTTCCTTGTCTGGACTGAGTGCCCAACAGAATTTGCACATTCTCCCTCAGGGCCTAGCAATTTGCTTAAAAACATAATCAGATAAATTCAGTTAAGCATAAACTCTCACAATCTGTCTTAGGTATCAAGTGATGCACTAATAGAAACACCGTAAAGAATGGGCTCTAACAAATAGTAGTTTGTTTTTCTCAGAGATTAAGAGGCCCATAGTTCTTATTCTGAGTGCTGGCTTTAGGAGCAGGTGTTCTCGGCTGGGTCCAGAGGATGTTCCTAGTACCTGTAGCATCTTCTTCCTGGATCCATGGAGATCTCTGTGTCTTTATATCTATCCTCCCCATCATTCTTTCTTCACTTATTTAATATCTCTTTTATATCTTGAAAAAATGGACTCCAGTCACCCGACATGAATCCTGACTCTTTATCAAAATAGACAACCCCTTTCCAAAAGGAATTATAGCCATAGGCCGAAGCCCACAAACCGAATCCCATTGCCATTGAGTCTAGTCTGACTCTTAGAAACCCTGTATAATTAGGGCTTCCAAGACTGTAAATCCTGATGGAATCATACACTCTCATCTTTCCCCCTCAGAGAGGTTGGTCTGCTAGGTTTTAGGGTCTAAAAGAGACCTCAATCTCAAACATAATTTAAGGAGAACATGAATTAAACCTTAACTGGGACAAAGACAGACACACATCATTAGACAAGAGATATCATTTTGTGTCTGTGTCTTTGTCCTGTTTAAGACTTAATAAATATCCGCCTTTAATTATATTTGAGATTAAAGTCTCTTTTGTACTCTAACACAGAGACACAGTAGGAAGCAAGTTTCCAAATTCTCTTACCTGACAAGATCTCTGGAGGGGCCAGGAAATTAGCACCAGAGGTAAAATGTATTTTACCTTGCTTTTTCTTGGACCTTCAGAGATTCTGAAAAAATAAGTACTCTTGGAATTATGAACCTGTGTTTTGGAACTCTCAGAAACTTTATAAAATCTTAATAAGTTATATTGTGTGTTTTCTCAGCTAGAAACTATTCATTTGTTTTCTGTCCTGTTTGCCTTTAACACCTAGTTTTTGGGTTACTCAGAATCTTAAAAAAATTGGTGTTCTGCTTTGGCTTATAACAAAAGAAATTTCTAATATTGTCACAGAGTTAAAATATCATGTTGTTTTTCACATGTTTGGTGAGGTGAAAATCATACACACACACATACATACATAAATGATTAACAATAAATCTGGTGGGGTAGTAGAACTTTCGTGGCTCAGAATAAACCTTGAAAAGAGTGCTCGGTTTTGAAATATATGTGTCCTAATTTGGGTTTTTGAAAGAGGTGATTCTGCTTTTTTTAAAAGAGCTTTGAGTCACTGTAAGCTGCTCCTCCGGGCTGCTAACTAAAAGGGGCAGAGCTTCAAACTATTCAAATGAGTCTTTCTATTCTGATAATTATGTGAAGGCCCCCAAAACCCACAGGGATAGTTCTTCTCTGTCCTATAGGGTCACTTTAAGTAGGAATCCACTCGAAGGCAGTGAATTTTGGAATTCACACATATACTATTAACAGAGCTCCGTGCTGTGTGTCTTAGAGGCACTAGCATGGGTCCAGGTGGATTTAGTCAGAGCAATGAGAGGATGGGTAACAATTTGCCTTCTGTTTTATTCTTTCTGGGTTACTCTTGATAAGATAGAATGCCTCTTCTCTACTTCTTCAGTAGAGCCTCGAATTCCATTTCTCCTACAAGCTGCATTCTGTCCATGTCATGATAGTCAACTCGACGTCAAGAAGGCAGCTCTTCCTCAGTCATCTTTGGAGACCCTTCCAAGCTGAGGGGCTCCAGTGCTCTGCTTTGTTTCAGGAGGTTTTCAGTGGCTGACAAGGTTTTTCTTCCATCCCTAAGCTTTTCTGCCGTGAATTTTCCAGAAACAGGCAATCAATTCCTTCTTTGTAGTCTGTCCTTTGTCTGGAAGCTCTGCTGCAACGTGTTCACTTTGTGGGACCTTCTTGGCCATTGAACTTTTCGGGACGTAGCTTCCAGCATCACAGGCACACACAGGCCACCACGGTTGGACAGACTCACCAGTGAGTGGTGGAGATGCATGGCAGTATTAAAATAAGATTCCATCAGTTAAAGCAAGGGCTTGGGGTTTTTTAATAGTGAACTCTCACAGACAAGAATGGGCCATTTCCAGAGAAGGGAGGGGTGGAAAGGGAGTATGTAGTTTTGCTTTCATCCTTTAGACCAGTGGTTCTCAACCTTCCTCACACCAAGACCCTCTAATACAGGCTCATACGGTGGTGACCCCAACAATAAAATTATTTTCATTGCTACTTCATCACTGTCAATTTGCAACTGTTATGAATCAGCTGAACCCTGTGAAAGAGTCGTTCGACCTCCAAAGTGGTCTGCTATGTACCCTTTTGAACTGACTAGTTTCCTCCGGTCTACACTCGGATGCCATGGCTGCGTGTGTTGGTGGGATACTGGTGGGTGTTCTCAAGTATGCGTGTGACATGCAATATAACTGACTCCTGCAGTGCCTGTCCAAACTTGGTGTGAGCATGCATACTTGGGCGTGAAGTAACTGGCCCTTACTGTGTATGCCTTTTTCCAGTAACCTTCTAGCATATGCCTGCTGTCGGCACAGGGAAGTCCCTTTTCCTTATGGACTTGACTTGCTCTTGCTTCCTGAAGAGGCGCCTTCGCAGGACAGCCTGCTTTCCCCTTCTTTCCCAGCACAGTCATTCTTATGGCATCTGGTCCCTGATGTACGGTCTCACTTTTGAAAGTGCACTATCTCATTTTCTTTCTGTCCCCAGAACTCTCTCCCCTTAGTTAATACGATAGAGGATTTATTACCTTATTCATGTCAGCCTCTTTCAAATTTCTTCTCCACTATACATTACAGTGACAACTGATACATACTGTAGATTCTACCAAAAGGCATCTGTGCTTGCTGCAGAAAAATCGACCAGAAAAATTCCAAGGTGACTGATTTGAGTCTTAGCTAATCTAATATGGCAGAGTGGCTTTTCAGGAGAAATTGTCCACAACTCTGCCCTCACTAGAGGTAACTGCAAGACAAAGAGTGATTTAACCCGATGTTTGTCTCTTGGGAAGTACTGTCACGGAAAGTAATTAAAGAAAATTTGATTCCTTTAGTTTCTTGTTAATTATCTTTGGGAAGAAAAAATGAGATATTGAATAAAATTTTAATTTGTTTCTTAATGCATCCACTTTGGCTATTAAGTAATAAAGAGTTAATTTTCCTCAAAGAGATATAATCTTTCCTCCAGTTTCTGCAAACTAATTTCCAAGTCTTTATAATATTTTATTTGAAGTGATTTCATTTGTTGACCATAAACAAAAATGTGAGTGTTTTGGGGTGTTCTGGATAATCTATAATAACCGTGCCCATTGACAAGCTACATAGAGACAGGTGGCTGATGGCAGCCAGAGCCTTGGAGCTGGAGGAGCCACGTGGAGACCCATGCCAGTGATGAGATGCTTCTACCACCATTGGATCCACAGACTTTCTACCCACTGGGCTGTGATCTTCCTGGATTCGACATCATTGCATGGCTTTGTGAGTTTAAAGAGGAATTTATGGACTAGTAGCAAAATATGAGTAATATCAGACTTATGGACTTGATTTGGATTTTAAAATTTCTGTTTCAATCTTCTTTTGACCCCCCCCCACCCAAAGTTGTAAGGAAAATTCTAATAGGGAAATTAACCTTTGGAAAAGAAATCCCATGTAATTCATACCCCTGCATGCACCCAACCCCTCATCCCATTCCTCGCTTAGTAACAACCAGGTCGTCACTAGAAATCCCGCCTCTTCTGCTTTTGTAACCCTGCTCACAGACAAAGGACAAAAGCTGTGCCCTCCTCCATTTGTGACCCAGATCTTCCTGAACATTAGTTCCTCTGGTCGCTGACTAATAAAAATTTCCTTTTTCAAGTCCTCTGAAAGCCCTACCGGTCATTCCTGAATCACGATTTTGCTGTTACAAAGTAACATTCTTGGGGAAACTACATTCATGAACAGATCTAGCATTTCCTGGAGCTTACTCAAGTACATTTATTGTTTCTGTAGTGAAGGAGCAGCTGATAGTGTCAGTAAATTCATTATTTATTTGCATATCTATCTTGTTATCCCTAAGATTTTTTTTATTTACCTGTGTTTCATCTACTAATTCTAAGCTTGCTTTCTTTCATTTTTCTTCAAAATTGGCATTTTCATCTCTGTATAATTATTGTATTTTAATTAGTATAAACACAGTGTAATGTATATTGAATAGAATTATACTAGTCTCATCATTAGTGTACATATAGCTTAGACCATTTTATGCACCTTTGATGTAATTACCTTTGATCTAAGTGGCCTTCATTTGTTATCTCAGTTGTTCTATACGGTTTATTGATGATATGTCAGAAACTAGTTTTAATAGCTGAGACTGACTGAGATAATTAATGACACACATGTGTTTAAATGTCTACTCTGGTCAGAATATACCATCACCACATCAGAGTAATAAACGTGCCCATTACTACCACAGTTCGCTGGTGTCTTTTCGTTACTTCTCTCTTCGGCCTTCACCTCTGAAAGCCACTCTTGGGCACATGGTTAATCACCTTTCTATAGCTATTGATTAACTTCTACTTGATAGAAAGCTATAGCAATGGAATTATACCATATATACTCTTTTATTTTCTTTCTTGGCCTGGTTTTGTTCTTTCAGTGTGGTTATTTTGAAAATCACCATGTTATTGGTGCCAACAATTCATTCCTTTTCATTGTTAGATGGTATCCCAGTGTTGAAGATGGAATGTAATGATCAAAAACACGTGTTGGATTTTTGTTGAAGATATTATCGAGTAAATTAAAAAAAAATGATGCTCAAGTAGGGTTGTTCCTAATCCTAAACCTTTAAATGGCGTGTTATAAAACAGATGTACAGATACATCAAAATTCACAGACAGGGTAAGATAGCATGCTAGGAACCTTGCGCAAACCAAAAAATTCCTAAATTTCAGAATCTCTAAAAGACAAGAGAATACTTTTCTGTAGAAGTGAAATAATAAGATACAGCCCCCTTGATGCCCCAATTAGGCATTTAGCTTCCAGATTAATGAAAAAAATAAAATCTCCTTTTTAATTTATTTTTTAATCATTGTATTAGAAACTCATACAACTCTTATCACAATCCAGACATCCATCCCTTGTGTCTAATACATTTGTACATTTGTTGCCATCAAAACATTTGTACATTTGTTGCCATCAAAACATTTGTTGCCATCAAAACATTTTCTTTCTACTTGAGTCCTTAGTATCAGCTTCTCATTTCCCTCCCTCCATGATGAACCCTTGACAATTTATAAATTATTATTTTTTCATGTCTTACAGTGACCAATGTGTCCATTTGCTCATGAATCTGTGCTCCCTTCCCCTGGGAGATGGTTATATGTAGATCATTGTAATTAGTTCCCCCTTTCTCCCCCCCCCCCCACCACCCCATACACTTACCCTCCTGGTATGGCTATTCTCAATATTGGTCCCGAAGGATTTACCTGTCCTGGATTCCCTGTGTTTCCAGCTCTTATCTGTGCCCATGTACATGCTCTGGTCTATCAGATTTGTAAGGTAGAATTGGGGTAATGAGATTGGGGCTCAGGGGGGAGCATTAAGGACCAGAGGAAAGTTATATATTTCATCACTGACTGGCTGAGAATCTCCCCACAACTCTTCTGCAGGGCAATGTCCAATCCATACTCCCACCTCAGTCACAATGATATAATTTTTTATTCTGGGTCTTTGATTCCTGATACCTTATCCTATCGACACCTCATGATCACACAGCTGGTGTGCTTTTTCCATGTGGACTCTGTTGCCTGCTTATTTATCTTTAAGTCTTTAAGACCCCAGACACTATATCTTTTGATAGTAGGGCCACCATCAGCTTTCTTCATGACATTTGTTTATTCACACATGATGTCTTCAGCGATCATGTCAGGAATCTGAGCATTATGGAAGGCCAGTTTAATAGAACAAAGCATTCTTGCATTGAGGGAGTATTGAGTAGAGGCCCATTGCCCACCTTAATACTAAACCTGTAAATATATGTATAGAGATATATTTCCCCATTGTTATAAATATATATATTTATATATTTTAATATATCTCGCTTTGTGATATTTTGTTTTGTCAGTCCTAAGAAATAAAGACAACTATTTTATTACAATTCAGTCCTCTATCAATGGAACTGTGTTTTTATCTTACAGAAAATTTGGCAGTTTATGCAAATATTAATTGATCTGTTACCAAACACAAGCCATTATTTTAGATACACTAAGCTGCTTTGAAATTTTTCACTTAGTTGAAATATTCCCCTTGTTTTTTAGATGAAACCTTTCCAAAATTACTGAAGAGCAAACCAAACCAAGCCATAAGACCAGTCAGAAACTCATATTTCAAAATAGAAAGTAAATTTATGAATGTGGCTTTTAAAGGAATATATACATTTCAGAAAATTCTCATGAAACATATGAATCAATTATTTATATAATCGGTTTCTTGAAAATATGAGTATGGGTTTATAAGATAATTGATGATGCAGAAAAAGAAGATATACACTATAGCAAGGTTTGGTATCTCATAATACCTTCATCAGGGAGAGTGCCTGAACATATTAGAGTCATTTTAGGATATTATTGCTATAAGAATAATCACTGCACAAATACATTATTTATTTCAGTAGACCAGTTTATTTTAGTAAGCCCACAGCAATCAAGTCAGTTTCTACTCCAAGGTCACTGGCATCCAGTTCACACTGACTCAGAGTGACACTGTAGTAGAGATAGGCATAGAATCGCTCCTATCAGTTTTGAAGGCTATAAATCTTCACAGGAGTGGAAAGTCCCATCTAGGCTGCTGGGCTTGAACTGCTGGCCTTGTGATTAGCAGCACAATGCAATGCCCATACTCTACCAGAGTTCCGTTTCCCACCCATCATGCCCTCTATAGGGATTCCTGTAAATCTTTACCGAGGAGGTAGCCTCATGTTTGTCCAATGCTTTGACAGTGAATTTGAACTGATGACCTTGTAGTTAAAGGGCCAATGCTTAATCCACAGTGCCAGGGTGACCAGGGATAGTTGATGTCATTCTCAACCTCACTGCCATGGAGTCCATGCTGACTCATAGTGAGTCCCTGTGGGTTCGCAAGACTGTAACTGTTACAGGAGTGGAAAGCCCAATCTTCCCTCTCAGCGGCTGGGTTTTGGGCCATACTGATCACAGCCCAAGGCATTACCCCTGCACTCCCAGGGCTCGCTCATAGGAGGTGACTTTTCTTAAGGAGATCAGAATGTGCGCTCGTGACAGTCCAGGTATGCAGGACCCCATCTAGGCCATAGCCCGAGTCTGATGCATCCTGCTGCTGATTCATCCCTGTGTTTCCTCTCTGCGTGTGGACTAGCTCCAGGGAGAGACAAGGAAAGGGCGGGGCAACTTTAGAAGTGAAATGAAGAGCCTAATGATGCTGGTCCTGAAAAACTGCAGCAAAAGATGCCTGGTAATTAGAGAATTTCATGAAAGCCTCAGTTACTTGAATTCACTGACTCTATTTAGCAACTTATGACATCAGAAATATCACCTCCAGACAAGAGCTCCAAAGGATAAGCAGAAGAGATAAAAAAAAAATCTTGCCAAGTGGTATAAGAACAAGGGAAAAAATGGATAAAAGGTGATTAGTTAATGCTAACTTACTTTCTTTATATGGTCCACTGCTGCCCTTCTCAACGTGTGGGGCACAATCCCTTTGGTAGTCAAACGACCCTTTCACAGGGTTGTCGATTTATTACAGCTATGAAGTGGCAACGGAAATAATTTTATACTTGGGGTTACCACAGCACGAACTCTATTAAAGAGTCATAGCATTAGAACGGTTGAGAACCACTGGTCTGTTGGGAACTTCTATCATGTCATATGCTGTCACTAAGTAGCAAGCACTGATTGGTTGATTTATGCTTTAGCTTCTGGGAAGTTTAGTCATTTACAGTGAAATCGAGTCTTACCAACATAGGTTTCAGTTTGCTGACATAAGGTTTCAGATAAGTGACCCACTGCTTGGACTGTAAAGTTAACATTTATCTGAAGTATAACCTATTATTGCCTCCACAACTCAGGCATCTGAGTACAGTCTCCCTTCTGTGGTTGTGTTTGTCTGTTCGTCAAATATATGTTGGTTATTTTAAGGTTTCTCTTCTTCACAAGAACGACAGGAGAAACCAACAGCTTATGTCTTAACAGCCGAGCAATCTGGAGGTTACATTCTAGTAACATGATTCATATTTCTTTCCAAAATTTGGCCTGATAATAGAGGACAGCTTTTCCTCCCAATGTTAACAAGGCCACTTCCAAAAACATCACAGAAGCCATATCTGACCTCCTGCAGCTTCCCCAGCCATGAGGCAGGTATGAGACATGTTCCACTCTCCACCCTTCCTTACCCTGGTCTGAAAGCAGCCGTTCCTCCTGCAGCACTCTACTTTTTAACTAGGCTTAATGATGAGCTGCAATGACCACGCAAAACTCACAAGTATGGGCCTGTTAGGAAAGTTAACAAGCTACCACACGTCAGTGTCCGTAAACAATTGGGATATAGTCATTGGTTCCCATCAGCATCTCTCCTCAGTTAGCAAGTAAGTTTATCTCTGGTCCTCAACTCTCAGTCACGGTCCCTGGGCTTCTGCCTAAGCGGGCTGGGAAACCAGCCCACTGCTTTCTCTCACCGCCTCATATTCTCAGCATTGCTTCTCTGTCCTGCTTCATGGTTTCCTTGTCCTGGTCTCTGGTGTTGGCCTGGATCCTTTGTCCTGTCTGATAGTCTCAGTTTCAAACCTCTGGTGCCTCTGGTCCCCGAAACAAAAATGCCTATCTTTTAGTTTCCTGTAGCACCATTCCCTTACATAGTCCCACAGATTGTGTTTTAGCTAATTAAAAGGCTAATGACCTTTGCTCACGGAAATGACGTACAGCTCATGCCTTATCACCATGGTGCAGACCCGAATGCTCAAGAATTCAATATACATTCGCTATTTATTTTTTGTCCTATTTAAGTTCCAACCTGTTACCGGATTTTGAACACTTTATTTGTGTCAACGTTGACTTACATGGTCTGGATTATCTAAACATAGTTTAAGATAAATATTGGCAGTCAGTCACCTAAAAGCGCACAGATACCTTCCCTTCAAGAAGATCGACAGGTCAGCCTTGTTTGTGACCAGCCCTCTGAGGCCAAAAAGACCTTTCATTCCTTTTCGCTGAGGAGAGGCTGTTGTGTCCCGGGAAGATGTGAACGCACACACCTGGATAAAGAGGCATTATTCCCAGGTAAAATAACAGCCTGGCCTGCCCTGGACTCCATCAGAGCACATCAGGAAGTCTCTGTTACGTTTTAATGAGACTGTTTCATTTCTTGCTCTGCATCTTGTCAAATTGAAGTAACACGGTGTTTCTGTGATTGGATGTGCGCTATGGGGATGCCATGATCTGCAGTCAGGGGAACACTTGGAGACACAAAGAGATCCAGGGACAAAATACTACTCCTTTCACAGAAAATATCCTGTGGAGAAATAGCATTGATTATTCCTGGGGACATTTTAGAAGGCTTAATTATGGCTCTTGGAACATCTTCCTGTTTTCATTTGGTGTTGTCCATGAATACAAGAGAGAGATGCTTTCACACTGCAAAGTCTTTCATGAGAAACAGAGCAGAATTGAATCTCAGGAGAGGTCACTTTAAAATATATATTATGTTTATCACTTTTTAATATACATATTATATGTATTGTTATATAGTAAAAAAGACTTCATAAGTGCCTACTATGTCCTTTATGCATAAAAATATAGTCAATTGCTATAGGACTGAATTTTTAAGTCAAGTAGAGAGATAGTGTATATTTACATAATCCAAGGCAAAGCATGGGAAACATTGAACTATGATGGACGTATTCGATGTTGGATTCATAACTATCACAAAAACAATCTCCACAAATATAACCTCTTGGGAAGACAACTTTGAGTTTATCAAGGTTTAGGAAGAACACTGCCTCCACAGAGCTTAGGGAGGGTCTCAAAGAGGATGTTTCGGGTTAAACTGTGACCCCCACATGAGTTGTCATCAAACCGGATAACTTTGAATATAATCTAAATTACATAATGCCATAGTCTTCCACAAGTTAAAGCGGAATTATCTTAAGCCAATCGTAGACATTGACTTTAGTGAATATGTGATTTGCAAACCATTGTACCATTTCGATTCAAACAATCAATTTGGTTCAAAGCATTACAGGAGCTTCTAAAATCTGTACAGGGTCTCAGCATTGTCATATGGAAGCAGAGCAGACCAGTGTTTACATGGTAACAAAACCACTCATGGGTGACCATATAGGGTAGAGAAGAACTTTCCCCTGACAGTGTCCAAGGCTGCCATTTTCATGGACAAGCACTGTCACGTCTTTCTCCCATGGAGGGAACTAGTGGATTAGAACTACTGACTTTTCAGTTATAGCCAAGCATTTAAACCCCTGTGTCACAGGCTTCCTCAATAACCATGTAGACTAAAACATAGCTTCTCGTCCTACTTGGAGATGCTGTTCCTTGAAACGGGTTCCCCAGAGAGTTCTTCAAAGGAGTCCAGTGTCTAAAGCAAACGTGTTTTTACTGAGCTACCTAGACTTTGTTTGACTTAAAAGTAATTTGGGGAGACAATTTTCTTTAGGACTTAAAGCTCATATGATGCTCACTGTCACTGGTTTGGGTGAAGTACCTAAACCCCCATTAGAACCAGACATTTGGATGTGAGGAGACGAAAAACCTTTTCTCACATAGTACAATATCATGCAATGTAATTAATCACACAGATATAAAGTGACCCTTAATCTCTTCTTCTCTCTGATTTAAATAAAGGGCAGAAGAGAGCCAGTCGGACACACAGGCACAGAGGCTCAGAGGCTCTGAAAACAAGGGAAGAAAATGAATCTTCAAGTCTGTGAACTCTGATTGCAGGTGAATCGATTGCCATCAAGTAGATTCTGACCCATAGCAGCTCCACAGGACAGAGCACGACTGCTCCATAGGGTTTCACGACTAAGTGTACTGGTGTCGACAGGCTTATCCTTTCCACCAAGAAGTCGCTGGTGGGCTTGGACCACCAAATTTGCTGCTAGCAGCCCAGTGCTTCACACATTGGGCCATCAGGGTTTCTGATTATAGATTACTGAGTTCAATTTCACAGAAGGTGAGTTCGCTAAAGTTCATTGTGCCAACCTGACTGAGAAACAGATATGGGGTTAATTGAAGGACTGAGAGATAAATGGCTCATTGAGCCTCACCTTTCTAGTTGTCAGGTCTCTTGCTTTGGGATGGTCAGACCAGGGTGCAGCTGCCTTAGCCAGTTCCCTGCTTCAGCTGGTAAGGCTCACATCCTATGGGACATCCCCAAGGAGAAGCCACATGGACCTAACTCGATGCCACCCTATGGACTGCAGCAGCCGTGTGGAGACCCCTGCCAGCACTGAGATGCTTACATATTCGCTGATTCAGCTTTCCTCCTACACTCAGTGTCATAGTGTGCATTGTGTGAGATGGAGGAGGATTTTGTGGATTGATGTCATACATATGGGTTAATGTTGAACTTGTAAACTTGGGAAGCACTGGATTGGGATGTTTTCTTGATGTGCACTTAACCTTTATATAAAGCTCTCTGTTATGCATGAGTTTCTGTGGATTTGTTTCTCTAAAGTGCCCAAACTAACACAGAAGGTGACTTCTCTCTGGAAAACACCTACAGAATTCTGACTACCAGCTTGTTGAATGGTAAAATAATAAATGTTTGATCACTATAGCCCCCCCCCCCACCCACCCACTGGTGGCCTGTGTGCTCTGGGACCACATGGTAAATAAGTTTGAGGGAAGCAAAGGCCAGAATTGAAAGTTTCCATTCAAAGGGTAGCTGTGATGGGAATGTAGGGAGAAAGGAAGAGAATGTTCAAGAGAATTGGGTAGGATTGAAATGATGTAATCTAGGATTCCTGGCAAAAGCAAGATGAGGAGGAGTTTTGAGGCAAGGGTTTTAAAATATTTTAGGATGATGCTCTTCATTCAACAATTGAAGATTCTTTTGAAAGATTCCTGTAAAGAGAAATTAAGCCACTGGCCTAGGTAAGATCCTCTGGGAATATTAAAAATACTAATGAAGATAACTGAGTAATAAGTTCTTGAAAATGTAGACAAAATATCTGCCAACTACTTCTGGGGTAAAGACATGCAATAGAGACCTAATGTAATCCATCTAACCTTCACCAGTTACTCTTTATTCCTCTATTGAGAAGTGTGTGTAATCTCCGCTATGGAAAACAAGTTACGGGCTTGAGGGGGTGGGGGTGGTTTCAGTGCTCAGAATCCAAGCATTATGCAGAAGTAGATGATTTAGATTTGAATACTCAGGTAGAAGATTTAGAAACAGAAAGCTACTCATACGGTTAACCTCACTGCCTTCAAATAAATTCTGACTCCTCATCGAATCAATCCATCCATCCCAATTCACAGTGCAGGACTAGCTAGTACTTAGTAACAGGTGCTACCTACCTTGAAATAGTGCTCATTGACAAAAAAGAAAGAAAAGAAGAAACACCTGTGTACAAACCCATAATAGTTATTTCTATACTTTTTCTGTTAACTAAATTATGTGAATAGTTAAAACAAATGTAATACCATAGTTAGATAGAAAGAAAAAACAATACTGTCTCTTTGCATTTCTTTAAAGAAGAACATAGGCGTTAAATGGCATATATTTTCTCAAACTATACTAATTGTCAAAACACATGGTTCTGTGGTTCAGTTGAACTTGGATTATGATTTTTAAGAACATTTTTGTTTGCTGAAGGTTTCAATTGCTTTTCTTTAAAAGAAGCTCCTGCCTTTTATGTACCCCTTAGATCATTCAAGTTCCCCACCGTAACATTTATTGTAACTACACTATTGAGTCCCTGCTTTAATTAGGGTTAGATACTTTCTCGTTATGCAACATAGCTATCATTGTGACATGCCAAATTAGATTCATTTTTCTCGTTCTATGTATTTTTCTCTAATTCTTTTTTTTTTTACTTTAGCTTATACCTTACAGATTTGAAGGGGGAGAGCCCCACATTTCTCCCTTCACATCCATTCTAGATGCTTTATCAAGAATATACAATCTTCTCATAGTTTCACACTATCCAGTTTTGTTCATGCAAATCTGATTGCTGGTCCTTTGCTTCTAATCTAGCATTTTTATGCAATCAGTTATGAGGCCATCCCATTTGCTTTTGACATCCTGAAATATGATGAGCGCATCTTAAAGGTGGTTCTCTTCTCAGCTACATCCCGGACAATCCTCGGGGCCTTTCAGCCTGATTTTTGCCTTAAATTCTCTGAAATAATGTTATTTTTGAATGTTCTGTAGTTACTTCCCCACATTTTTAACCTTTCTTTGTTCTAAAAAACATATTAGTGAGATGATTGTGTCCTTATATGGAAATTGAGCATCAATTTCTTTGATGCTTTCTCCTCAAATTTCCTTTTTTTTACTCCTCTTTTGAGGAATTTCCTCAATTTAATTATCTAATATTTTTAAATACTGTTTTATTTATAAGACATACTTACTGACTCTAGGAACATTTTAATATTCTTTTATTTTCTTTTTCAAATCAGAACCCTGATATTTTGCTATTGACTTTTCTGGTAATGTTAACATTTTATTTTTTCTGTGTCTTAAATTCTACCTACTTTTGGGTTTTTGCTTGTTTAGTTATTTGGCATTAACTGTCTTGTGTGTTCATGAGGATGCTTCTTTACTTTTGTTCTGCTTTTCCTGAAGATTTCTGGTGCTACTTTGCTCTGAAGGCACATCTGTGGTTAAGTAATTAAATGTTAGCTTTTGAAATTGGTTTCTTATGGCATTCTGTAAGACTTTAGAATTTTGATTAATAGATGAATCCATGGCAACCGGTGGCCTTGTTTAGACTGACTGGGTGGGACACGTCTGCCGGATCCCCTTTCTCATGGTAAAACACTATGTTGACTCTGAGCTCTGGCCCACCATAGAGAGATTGCTTCTCTTTCATGCAGTAAATAATTTGACATTGCACAAAAAGAAGCCTGTTCTTTGTCCTGGTTCCTGGGAAGCAGCATTTACATCTTTGGAATTTCTCAAATGTTAGGATTGTCCTTGTTAGTCACAATGGATTCTATCGCCACATCCGAGTTTATGCTAACCACATGACTCAGACACCATCTATCAACCTGCGGTGAAGTGACAACAGAGGAAAGAATGGAAAGCTAGCAATTTATAGGAGCAATCCATGTTGAAAGTGCAGGAGACCACACATCACCACATGCTCACTTCTATGGAGAATCTGTCTGTGTTTCTTCTAAGGTGAATGTGTTTGTTCTAGGGCAGTTCATGGCGTTTTACTAATCTTTGCCAGCAATCTCTTTCAGAAGGATCGATTCTTCTACAGCCTTCCTTATACGTGGACTAATTTTCACCTGCATAGGAGGTGTTTGAAAATATCATGACTTAGGCAAGTTATGCCTTAGTCCTCAAAGTGGGATCCTAGCTCATCAAAATGTTAAAGACATCTGTACATCAGAATTTCCCAATGCCATGACTATAATTTCTTGACTACTATTTCTTTGAGCATTGACTGTGAATCCTGGCAAAATGAAATCTTTGATGACCGAAATTATTTCCCTATTTATCATGATGTGCCTTATTACATCATGAGTCGTGAGCACTTGGGTTGTCTTTTTACTCATTTGTGAGTCGTGCAGAAGGTGTGGGGTGTCTTTGATTCTCACCAGCAGTGCTTCATGCCATCCTCCCTTCCAGTAAACAAGGGACTGCCATTGCATATAACTCTAATCTGAGAGCCCTGGTGTACATATAGTCTAATTTCTCAAATTATTTCCTCAACCTGCTGAGAAAATAATAAGTAAGGTGAAAAGGTACAATCTCATATCATACCTTTCCTGATTTCAAATGAGGATTCTCTTACTCTGTTAGAATGACAAGAAGGATTCTTATTCCAGGTGGAAGTTGTCTATAGGCACAGTGAAGTGTTATGAGAGAGAGCGTTATGAAATTTGAAATAATCTCCTATCCACAATTTGCTGTGAGCTACACAGCAGATTACCTTTGTAGAGTCAATAAAACAAGAGGAAACAGCCTTCAATAATTCTCTTTTTTCAACCAAGATCCATCTGTCTTCAGCATGATATCCCTCTTGCAAAACCTTTCTCTGAGTTCCTGCTTAAATTTCTCATAGATAAATCTTAAAATATTAATTTTGACAATGATTATAACAGTATTCCCCTTAGGATAGTCTTTTCTGTCATAGTAAACTGTGTGATTGTCAGTCTCAGAACTACTAATACCAGTATATTTCAGCTTAACAATCACCACACCATCAGAATTTATGCATTTCATTAGGGTTTTTGCCAACTTCCAGTTTCCCTAGATTTCACATTCAGTGATGAATGCAGGTTTACAGTTCCTCCTTCCCACGTGGAGTCATGCCCATCAGCAAACGCAGGTCTTCAAAGCTCCCCTCCATCCGGGTCCATCAGGATGACGCCCTTTGTGGAGGCATCTCTTCTCTAGCCCTATCTGAGTGCCTTCCAAGCTCATTTTCCAGCCCTACATCGTTCACAGTTCTGTTGATATCCATAAGGTTTTCAGTAGCTAATATCTCCAAAGTGATAGCCTATTTCTTCTTTTCACTCTGTTCTTTGTTTGGACATTTAAGTCAAAACTGTCCACCATAGGTGAACCTGCCAATATTGGAACTATTGGTGACATAGCTTCCAGCTTCACAGCAACACCCACGACACCAGAGCTTGACTGGCTGATAGCAAAAGTGAGGGACTAACTAGTCTCTCTGAATGGATCGTGTGTGTGTGTGTGTGTGGGGGGGGGTTAGACATCTAGATTCAGTATTATGAATGAGTTTATACAGTTATGATGCTGCTAAGTGGTCTATTGCCCACTCCTATTTTCTGTGCTTGAAGAATTGGTAGAACTTGCTGGACGTAACTTTCCCCTTTTGATACAGTCTCTTAATTTATTTTTCTAAATTCCTGGTCCCTTCACTATTATTTACAGTCCACTTTCTATATGTGTTTCAGTATCTTTGATCTGTTGATAAAATCCATCTTTGTTATCTATTGTTTCTATGTTTTTAACAGAAGAACCCAAAGTGGGTTGCTTTAGTAAACAGAAATTTATTTGCTCACAATTTAGTTCAGAGGTGTGAATGCAGAGTCAGAATTCTACGGAAAGGCTTTCTGGGAGAAAATTTTTGTTTCTTTCAGTGGGTCCCTTAGCACTTTCATGATCTCCGTATGACATCAGCGTTTCTTCATTTGTGTTTCCTTATATCTTAGCTAATCTGCTCTTTTGATATCTCAAAAGTGACAGACTTAACCCACACATTACACAAATATAGTATCTTTAACATAATGAGAAAATCTCTATTTCAAAATGGAGTCAAATTCACAAATATATGGGTTATAATTTTTAATGCATATTTGTCAGGACACAATAGTATATCCCTCTCATTAAGAGAAGAACGATTAATTTATATTTTTATGTAACTTTTTATAAATTGATGAAATGTGGGGTTAGAAGAGAAATAAATGTATGTACATAATTACACATCTTAAAGAACAAACAAATCTGTCTTGAAAGAAGAACAGTAAGAATTCTCCTTAGAGCCAAAGAATGATAAGATTTTGCCTTAGATATTTGGACATGTTGCTAGGAGAGACCAGTCCCTGGAGAGGGCCATCGTGCTTGGTGAAGCCAAGGGGCAGTGAAACAAAGGAAGGCCCTCATCCCAATGGAGGGACACAGTGGCTACAACAATGGGCTCAAGCATAGAAATAACTGTGGGGATGGGGCAGGACCAGGGAGTGTTTCATTCGACTGTCCATACGGTCAGGTAGCCATGGGTCAGAACTGACTCAATGGCACCCAACAACAACCATGCACATTGAACTAGACAGCCCAACCAAGGCACAATATTTACTTATTATGAAGTAATCACTAATGGGTTGTCATTACCATACAATGTGTCGGTTACAGTTTTTTATTCTGATTTTCTTCCTGCAATCTACTCACATTTTTTGGTATTGGTTTTTTTAATCATTTAGTTAGGCTGTTGCTATTTAGGGTATACAAACAAACACAAATTCAACAATGTCTACACGTGCAAGTCAGAGGAACTGATTATGTTCATTGGGATTGTTCAACCATTCT
This sequence comes from Tenrec ecaudatus, assembly GCF_050624435.1. NCBI lineage: Eukaryota > Metazoa > Chordata > Mammalia > Afrosoricida > Tenrecidae > Tenrec > Tenrec ecaudatus. The sequence continues at coordinate 26,065,341 of NC_134546.1, read as the reverse complement.
CACAGTCCTTTCCCATGTTTTTAACCCCCCTGAACATCAAATCACTGCCTATTCAGTTTTCCAGCTAACCTTGTTTGTGGTTGTTATCAATTTGATCTCATAAACAAGTAGATCGAATTTTTAAATACTTTTATTGGGGGCTCTTAATCTCTCATCACAATCCATATATTCCTCCAGTGTGTCAAGCACATTTGCACATATGCCCCCATTGTCATTTTCAGAGCATTCTCTTCCCACTTGAGGCCCTGATATCAGCTCCTCATTTCTTCCCACTCCCTCCCCCACCCACCCTCCCTCATGAACCCTTGATAAGTTGTAGATTATTTTTTCCATATTTTATATCATCTTCCATTGCCTCTCACCTACTTTTCCATTATTTGTCCCCCTGGGAGGGGGTTCTAGTTGAGCCTTGTGATCAATTCCCCTTTTCTTCCCCCATCCTCCCCTAATCTTCCTGGTATCTCTACTCTCCTTCTTGGCCCTGAAGAGCTTATTTATCATGGATTCCCTGTGCTGCAGGCTCTTATTTATAGCAGTGTGCATGCTCTGGCTACTCTGATTTGTAAATTAGAATGGAGGTTATGATAGTGGGGGAAAGGAAGCACCAAAGAACTAGAGAAAGTTGTGTTTTTCATCAGTGCTGTACTGCACCCTGATCAGTTCATCTCTTCCCTGTGACCTCTCTATGAGGAGACATCTAATTGTCTACAGATGGGCATTGGGGCTCCATGCCTCCCCTCCCCCAATTCACCTTGGATATGGTTTTATTCTGGGTCTTAGATGCCTGATACCTGATCCCATCAACACCTCATGATCATACAGGCTGATGTGCTTCTTCCATGTGGGCTTTGTTGCTTCTGAGCTAGATGGCCGCTTGTTTTGCTACAAGACTTTAAGACCCCAGATGCTATATCTTTGATAGCCGGGCACCATCAGCTTTTTACACTACATTGTGTCAATATCTCACTTGGGTTGTGATACTGATAATACCCATGTTTTTAACTGTTTGGTGTGTAGCTCTCTGAAATAAAGACTTGAATGAATAAACATATGAATTATATTATCTTTTTTTGCGTGTCATCCTTGCGCAGGGGCCATGCTAATCTTCTCTGTATCGTTCCAATTTTAGTATATGTGCTGCCGAAGTGAGCACAATATATTATCCTTTTTTATGTTAGCTATTCCCCAACTGTTTGCTGAACTGATGGTAAAGATTTGTCATTTATATATTTGTAGCCAAGATGAAATAGACCATCTTTGAAGCTTTGGAGAACAGGACAAAGTTTAATGAAACCTAAAGATAATACATTTTAAGTATTTGAAATGGTAGATTACCTAAAAAACATATTATATAGTCATGAAGCAATCTATTTCATCACTAATGTACGTAAGTACAAACAGATAATCCCCAATGAAGAACTACCATCTCATTGGTAAATATGTTTGTATAGATGATCTCTAAGCTTTTTCCTGTCTCTTAGATATTAAGGTTACATTCAACTGTTGCTTATAAATAAATAAAAAACTATGCCACAAAATGATAATGAAATTAAAATAAATCAAAAGGCAAGGATTTATTCAATGTACATAATTCTCAGGAGACTGAAAAATCCTCTGGTGAATAAAGTGATATTAATTACAGGCAAAATTATGATACTTTATTGACCAGCAATATTTATAACATTATTGCAATTGAATTCAAAGCAGTTTAAAACTATGATAAATTACAGATGTGCAATTTGGTCAATACATATCCTTATTATTTTTTCCATCTTTATATTGGTCTTCTATAATGAGGAGCCATATCTTTCTAAGCCAAACGTGCAGAACTTTGCTGTTAATAATCAATAATAAGTTTCTACACAATTTCTTCTCTATATTAAGGGTGATTATTGCTGTTGTTTTGTGTCATCAGGTTGACTCTGATTCATACCTGTACCTGTGACACCCTCCCCATTGTTAGGCATGGGTCCATTGTTACACTCATGATGTCAATCTAACACATTGAAGAAATCTAACCCTGTTCTTGGCTGACCTTCTACCTTACCAAACAGCATGTCATTTTTCCAGGATCAGGTCTCTTTTATAACATATCCCCCAAAATTCATGAGACAAAATAATGTCCTCCCCAACGGAAGGGTGGGTGAAGGGAGACGTCGGACAGCATAAGATATGGCAAAATAATAATAATTTATAAATTATCAAGGGTTCATGAGGGAGGTGGCAGAAGGGAGGGAGTGGAAAAAATGACGAGCTGATACCAAGGGCTCAAGTAGAAAGCAAATGTTTTGAGAATGATGATGGCAACAAATTTACAAATGTGCTTGACACAATGGATGCATGTATGGATTTTGATAAGCGTTATATGAGCCCCCAATAAAATGATTTTTAAAAATCCTGTCATCTTCACTTCCAAGGATTATTCTTGCCATACTTCTTCTTACAGAGATTTGCTGATCCTTCTGACTGTCCATGCATGTACAATACTCTTCTCCAACATCATAATTCAAAAGCACATTTTCAAACTTCACTCATTTTCCAACTTTTAAATGGATATGAAATCCTTGAAAATACCATGAATTGAGTCAGACACACCTCACTCTTCAAGAAGCATCCTTGCTCTTCAAACTTTACAGAATTACGTTGCCAAAGGTTTTCCCAAATGCAAAACTTCACTTAATTTCTTAGCTGATGTTTCCATAAGCATTGATTGTATATCCAAGCAAGAGGAGATCCCTTAAAATTTCAATCTTTTTCTGTTTAATGTGGTATTATCTATTGGTCTAATTGTGAAGATTTTTGCTTTCTTTCGATTGAGTTGCAATAATATTAAAAACTGCAGTTCTTGATCTTCATCAGCCACTGCTTCAAGTCCTCCTTCCTTTCAGTAAGGAAATGTTATGTTATACACATAACTCAGGTTATTGATATGTCTGCCTCCAATCGTGATGCCAGGGCAATTTAGAAATTGAGTATCTAAAATGAGGGGAGCAAAGTCCTGAGGGGTTGGCTTACAAGTTTACATGGGAATGTTCACAATAAAATGATTAAAGTGGAAGAATTTCATCCTTCATGAATGAAATGGACAATATCTACAAGAACCGGGATGTGGGGCAGCGAAAGGTTTAATATGGCTCTTCTAGGCATAGTTTCTGTAACTCCCAATAAATGAACTTTCCTCATGGGTCTGGGTAAGAGGTGGATAAAGATGCTTATAGGATTCAGTTGTGTGTGATTGTTAACACAATTCAATGTGGTTGCCATCTTGATGCATATGAAATCAGCCCAACCAGAAGCAGAAGGGGTATCTTCCTACTAGCAGTAAGCAGGAGTACAGCATGTCCTTTGGACCCTAAGATTCTTTTGCAGTGACCTCCTTGATCCAGAAGATAGTTTTGACAGGAGAAACGAGGCAGAGGAGCAGCAACAGAACCAGGAATCAATGCATGGGAAACAGCAGTGGACTTCCCAGCACACAGAGAAGGTGCTGTCTTGTTCAGTGAGATGTCTCTGGGCTCTTTATTCTGGGGAGCAGAGTTGAGTGCCTCTGAATTGTATTTTACAAGGAGTGTCATGCCCTTGGGTCATGTATTAGCAGTCTCAAAAGGACTCTTTAACACACTCTGACCTAACAACTCTATCCTGAACTGCAGCCTGTTTACTTCCACAATCAACCCTGTAATCGCAGCACTGTCTGTTCTGTGTGGCCACTGAAATGAAATATTACAAAATAGCTGAAAACGTATAGAATGCTATGGGAGACAAAGCTAGACAAGTTCATGTTGCTTGTGTGACACAGTGCAATAACATGGCTTTGGTGAACTGACAGAACAGTATTCTTGTTGGTTTTGTAAAGTCTATATTAATATAGGCCCAGCTAATTTCTCTTGGTTCCTATATTCTTAGGATGCCTTTTTCATCCTTTAACTATTAATATTTTCATGTTCTTATGTTTTACATATTTGTCTTAGCAATGATCCATTTATATTCTTTAATGTTAAACATAATACATATGCATACCTGATATAAAAATGTATGATGGGCTATAAGAAGAATCAACAAATTTGTCTTGGAAGAAATATGGCCAGAATGCACTTCCGTAGCCATGAAGGTGAGAATTATCAGACTTACTTCGGACATGTTATAGGGAGAGATCAATTCATGCAGTATGGTTGGTGAGTAGAAGGTCAGTGAAAAAACAAGATCTTTAAGGAGATCGATTAGCAGAATGGCTGCAACAATGAGCTTCGAAATAGCCACAGCTGTGCTGTTTTGGGGAGCGTTACTATGACTCAGAACCAATTTAATCAAGCCAAGGAACAACAGAAGGAAAAGGTGAAATAAAGAACCATAATGTGAGATAAATGCTTGACCTTTTTATTTCATTGTCAAATGTAATCAAAAATAGTGCAAATTTACGGTGACACTTTGTGCAACAGAAAGAAACACCACCCTGTCCTGTGCCATGCTCACAGCTGTTATGTTTAGTCCCTGGTTGGTTACAGCCACTGGGTCAATCCAGGTCATCCAGGGCTTTCTAGTTTGCTCCGCCTCTCGTCTTTAGCAAGTACAATGTCCTTCCCGGGGAATGCTCTCACCCAGTAAAATGTCCAAAAACTACACAAGTACACTCAGGACCTGTAGACACTGTTATTTTGATTTATGATATTTTGATTCATAGTTCACTTCAACAACATCATATTTTGTTTATCCTTTTACTCTCTCCCACAATGCTCTTCCTGTCTTATTTCAAAAATAACTAATGAGTTTTACTCCATATATAAACATATGCATATATTTTTTGTGTGTATATATATACATATGCATATATATGTATCCATGTCTTAAAATTTATACATTAAAGCTTTTATGCACCTGCTGGCATTCTCTCCTTTTTATTTCCCTTTCATTTACTGTCTTCCCTCATTCTATGTTATCCCTATCTTTCTACTTTTCTTCTTAATTGATCTTTTCTGTTTTTCTTTTTGCCTTCAACTCTTCCTTTTTTTCTGTCATATCTGTGTGTATGCTACTTAACTCTTAATAATCAGTATTATATGAAATGTCTGACGCCAGTCTCTGTCTGGAAATTTCAATTTTTTATTTTGCAATAATTATAGATTTTTAGAAAGTTTCATAAAATAGCCAGGAAGGTGACATCTATCAAAGAGATAGCATATTATCAAAACAAAGAGACTCAAAATGGTACAATTTACATAGATTATTTATATTTCATTCATTTTGCAGGCATTTATTTGAGAGTATGTACACATGTGTAATTCTATCCACCTGTATTTCATTAGCAGCTTCACGGAACCACCACCATACTCTATACACAGAAAGGAGCCATTGCTAGAGGGCTGCGTATGTGACCCTTTTATGTGTTTGTGTGTGTGTGTGTGTGTGTGTGTGTGTGTAGATCTAGTGATACCTGTCTGTGGATTCAAATAAGCCTCGGGCTGCCTGTTTGTCATAGGATATATATTTTACTTTCCATTGTTACTAAATAAAACTGTGTATTTAACTATCGTATGTCTTCACCTAATATTTGTTTATTGGAGATGTGATTTTTTTACAGTCATTCCTTAATACTAAGCCATTTTAAAGGGAAGATTGAGGCAGTCTATTTCTCAGACTGCTCGTCCTTCAGCATGTAGCATATTTAAAGTTGAATGCAGTAAGTCAGTGGTCATTCTTTCTCTGCTAGCAACCAGCATGTGCCATCCACAAATATATTTTCTCAATCACCTGACTCTTGTCAATGAGTCAGAGTTTCAGTGTCTATGAATTTCAATGAGAATTCCCCTACCAGGCATCCTTCAGATTATTTATATATGATACCATTAGCACAAGCTTAAGCCTGATGTTTGTCCTGGACCTGTGCAGTGTGGCAACATGTGTGTTTTTACTAGTTTATAGCCTTATTCCTTGCTGAGGAATCAAAAATGCATTTCCTTTTTGATATGAATGTCTAAAGGATCATAATAATCCTGACTTGAGGATCTTGCTTCATGTATTACAGGTTAAACATTACAGGCTTTAATATACCACCCTGGCTTATGTTATTCCATTTTAGCCTCCCATCATCCCTTTGGGGTAAATGTATTATGATCCCTGGCTTAGCTATGAGAAATTGAGGAATGCTGGAGATTAAATTTCAACATAAGGTCATGAAAGGAGCCCAGGAGAGTTGGGATTACATGTTGGGCTGCTAACCACAGAATCAGCAATGCAAATCACCAGCCACTCCTCAGGAGAAAGAGGAGGTTTTCTACTCCTGTGGAGAATTACAATCTTGAAAACCTACTGGAGCCATTGTAGACTGTCCTATAGTCACTCTGAGTCAGCATCGACTCAATTGCAGTAAGGTTTGCTTTGTGTGTGTGTGTGTGTGTGTGTGTGTGTGTGTTTGGTAGATGGACCTGAACTTAAGTAACATGATTACAAATAGTCTCATATCCTTTCATGCTCAGGGAGGACATTTTAAGTTCTTAGTGGCTTTAATCCACGGAGAGGTTCCTTGGAAAACTTGCTTATTGATCTATTTTTGAATATTAAAGGTTTAAGCGTTCCATGGAACAGTACACAGTGAATCAGAACTTACTCAGCAGCAATGAACAACAAGGGCATATTCAACCTGAGGAAATATCATAGAAAATATGATAGAATCATCAGATCCAAGCCACAGTGAGTCTGGGAGATGAACACCATATCTTCTGATAAAGGTTATAGAGAATTGTTTTCAATGAACAAACAGCAGAATACTACAGATGAAATGCTCTTTGAAAAGTAGACTTTTTGAAAAAGGATTGAGGAGTAAAATATGACTGGCTAGAAATGTGGAGAGTGACTAGTGTATATTCCACAATAGCTAAAAGCTGACTTTCAAAAATTTGATTTCCATCATCTTTTAATTCCATTTCGCCATGTGCTTTTTGAAGCCCTCTTGTACAAAGATACGGAATAAGAAGGATTAGGGTTACTGCACTATCCAATCGTAGGACCAAATACAAGTTGACAATGAAAAAGAATAGATTCCTTTTTACTAATAAACCAGAGCAACATGATTGATGATTTTGTATCAGTGAATTAAAGAGAGAAAGGGTTCTATTACCCCCAACTAAGGTGTGAAGAAGAAACCATTAATGGACAACGTGCTGATTGGATAATAGATGACATCATGCGGTCAGAGATGAGTCGAGCTTCTCGGCCATGCTTTGCAGGCAGTTTTCAGGCTAGAAGCCTTAGTTATGATTCCTGGTCACGCACAAAGAATGGCGTGTCTGACAATGATGGACAGTGTAGCAGCAGCCTTGCTGCTTGGAAATTAATTTGAAGTCCTCTCCTGGAGTGCCAGTATCGTCTGTTACTACGCAGAAATGTGATTGTACTACCAATGTGCGCTCAATTGCTTCTACGTAAGAAACAGAGCTAGACAGAAGCCTAGTATTTCCAGAAAAAAACACAACATAGTGCAGGAAATAATTGAATAAGATTTTGTAGGTAAATGTCTAAAATCTCATTGGCAGAGCAACAAGGAATGTTCCATGACCATTTCTAAAATGACAATAGCTGTAAAATGTACAGAAGGGTCTGTATATATTTTATTGGGAAAAGTTCTAGATGTACTTGGTCTCATATTAAGTTAAAGACTAATCCTAATAACAGTAGGATAAATATTATATTGGACTTTAATAATACATTCACTAGCCTAATATAAAAATATATTGAAAATAAATACCTTATATGTGTAAAGCATATTAAATATACCATCAACTGCAACAAGAAGAAAGAACAAACCTGTCTTGGATGAATTGTCACCAGGTCGGCTCTTGGACGCAAGGAGGGCAAAGTGCACGTGCTGTCCGAAGGACCAGCCCCAGAGGGAGACAGGATGCTTCGTAAAGACTCCCCTGGCCTAAAAAAAAAATGAAAAGCAACACAAAGTGACTCATAGCGACCTCCTGGGGGTTTCTGAAACTGTTTATGGGAATAGAAAGCCCAGAGTTTCTCCTGTGGTGTTGCTGGTGGTGGTATCGAACCACAGACCATGTGGATCACAGTCCAAAGCATAACCCCTTCACCACCAAGGCTCCATAGCTTAGTAAAGAAAAGGTTGGAAAACAGAGGAATGCTTTCAATGAGGAGTGGTTGCAACACTAGGCCTGTACAGAGCCGAGATTATGAGGATGACGTAGGACCAGACAGTGCTTTGACGTGATGGCTATAGATCGAGAATCACTTGAAGGCACCTAACAATGAAAATTCTCAACACAGACATTATTATTATTTTAATTATTACCCTATACCTCTGGAGTTGAGAAAACTGAGACACAGAGAAAGTGGAATATGTATCCATTTTTACCCAAGGGCCCTGGCACCTGAATCCATCTGCTTTGATTAAGAAGGCGATTTATATAATTCATCAAGGACTCCCTGGGAGTAGGCTTGTGGCAGTCCGCTTCCCTACACATGGATAGTGTTAGAGACTCTGTGGGGCAGTTCTACCCTGCTCTATATGGTTACCTTCAGCCAGAATTCATTTGATAATCAGTATGGTTCCTGCCTTTAAAGAATTAAATAAGAAGATATTAAATTATTAGCAATAATATGTGTATAAACTTATGCAGTGTGTGTGCATTTGCATTTGTATGAACTATATATACTAATTCTAGTGCCAATTATCCATCAAATAAACTGCAATTCACAGCACTTTTGGGTGAACTCATACCTGTAAGCATGATTGGCAGCTGAGAGGATTAACTATTTACTTCGTTCAAGGACGTCTACAGTTCATATATATGCATCTATTTGTATGCACTGCTATGCACGTCTGTATGTTCCTTAGGAATAAAAAACTTCAATTTTTCTAAAATAAAAAAGGCTGCCTGGGTATCTGTAATAACCTTTCTATCCCCGCTAGTATTTTTCATGTAGAAATTATAATAGATTTAGGAACAGAAGGATTATTTTAGTGTTTGAGATACTTGGAAGGTTTTTTTAATAAGAACATCACTTGCAGATTAAATCAGAAAGTAGCTTCTAGTTGCCATGCTGAATGAGTGTCATCGAAGTAGTGTCTAGTACACTGAAGCAAGCTAGCTCCCATGAAAGTGTTATACTAGCATGGACTGTCATGGTGATGCATATGGATATTATTTTTAAATGAAAATGGGAAAGTCTAAATGTGGTAGTGTCGCGTTGTTGATAGTTTAATTATTCAGAAAAAAAAGTACTAACTATATAACCTGAGTTTGAGTCTTGATTCTACCACTTACCGCCTTTCATTACTTTGTATTTGTTTAATTGAATGGTTTCTCACCTTGCACTAACTGCTGTCCTCACTTCATTCTCTAAACCACAGCCCGGGAGGCAGGCGGTAGAAGAGAGTATCGTCTTGCCAGATGGGGATGGAAGTTTACAGAAGCTGAACTTTGACAAAGGCAAAGTGCCAGTCAACTGAAGAGATAGGCATCCAATCAAACCCATCTGAGCTCAAGACTTCAGTGTGTAGAGATATGCCAGTTCCATTATGTCTTGGGCTAAGAGAGAAGTCATTTTCAAGATACACCCCATTCTGTTATTCAAAACATGTTCTTTACCTATATAATACAAATGCAATAGATGAAATACACTATGTTACCATAGAATACACTGCTTCAAAACTTCCTGGGAATAGAGACAATTTTGTTTTACCTAGTTGTACATTATGGTTACTTGAATGCCATAAAGTCATGTCCACATATTTCAAATGTGGCTTAAGGGCATGGCCTCCAGAAGTGAAAAAGATAATGCTATGTTCAAGTATCCACAAAGCACTGTCCCTTACCTGTCTCCTAGGTCTCCACCTCTGGAACTGACCTTGCACTTGAATGCCCTGCCCTTGTACTTGACTCTGCCTTGTACTTGAATGCCCTGCCCTCCTGATCTCCCAACTCCCCACCTTCCTATTCCCCAAGACTTATCTCCATGTGGACTTCTCATTGAGGAACCAGCAAGCAAGTAAGCAAACAAAGCACTTTTCTTTCTCTGAACACCTGCAGTTGGCTGACAGTTCTCTGATGTAACGTGGCACCTGATGGTCAAACCATGACTTCTTTGAGCTTCAGTTTAGCTCACCATTAGCTTGTGACAATCTTGAGGAGCAGACGTTTACTCCGTAATTCCTTGCCACACCTGTGCCGTTGAGTTCAATGCTCTGTAAATTGCAACACTAGCTGCCATTTACTGCACGTGCGGTATTTACATTTTCCACGGCCACTGAGTCGATTCTGATTCCGGTGTTCCTATGGGCCTTATGGGTCACTCCGAGGAGAACTGATTCCGTGGATTTCTGAGACTGTGCTGTTTGAGGAAGAAGACTCCTTCTTTATCCCGCAGAGCAGCTAGAGATTTGGAACTGCTGACCTTGAAGTTGGCAGTTCAACTGACAACTCACTATACTACGAGGGCATCATTAGGTGGCTCCATGTACACTTTAGTCAATGTCAGTAACAGCGCTGCAAGAAAGAAGCATTACCTCGACTTCAGAGATGAAGGAATTGAAGTCCAAGGAATCTTGATAACTTCTCATCATCGGCAATAAACAAATAACTAAACCTAAGTGCATTTACAAGCAAAGTTGAGTCTCTTTTTCCTCCAAAATTACATGTGTCTGTACCATTCATCAGAGCACGAACACTATAAAGCTTCCTCTCTCCCCTCTTTCTCATCACATACTCGCATGATCAGAACTGAAGAGATTTTCTTTGGGCATTGTTCGTGGGCAGGCAGAGAAGGAAAAAATCGACATTTCAGTATAACAGAAGGAGCAGGGACGCCTTCCTCATCTGAATGTTACAGGAAGCAGCACCAAAGTTATTAATAAAGACGGAAAAGATAAGGCAAGGATGGAAGCGCCTGGCACAATAATGACAGTGAACTGCAGCCCTACAGTAAAACCCACGCATAAAACGTCAGCTGTCAGCTTTTTGCATGGTATCACAGGGAGGGGTTTTACAGGCAACAAGGACGAACCTTTTCCACAATGATACTCATTATCCATCCACACTCCACGACCATTGATACTGACTTATGATTCTCAAATATAGAATTGCTCCTTTGGGTATCCCGGATTATAAATCTTTATGGGCACAGAGAGTTTCAACCTTCTTCCAAGGAGCAGCTGGTGAATTTGAACTGCCAGCTTGCAGTCAGCTGTCCACAACTTATCACACCGTGCCACCAAAGTTCCCACCCACAGTGTTTGAAATGGCCAAACTGTTGCAATTCCATTCTGTAAGCGTTTAGAAGGTGTAACTCCCTGTCGCCCATTAGTCCCCTTTGACCATGTAGAACTCTAACCTGCAGGGCAATGAGAACACCCATCAGTGCTCAAACATCCTATTCAAAGCTGGGATAACAATTTTTCAGAAGAGTGAATACCAGAGAAGCCCTGAAGAGTTGGAGATTCATGATGTAACAAAGGCTCCACTCTTCCAAGACGCCATCCTGTTCCTTTTTACCACTATTCCTCCATGGAATAGATGTCCTCACATTCTGGACTTCCCAATTTCCCGCATCACCCATAGAAAATCCCGAAACATTTAGGAAAAGTCTCATGTAAAGGCAGATGCTTTTAGTCCCCAAACCAGATGTCAGGCAGAGTTGAGCTAGGTGCAGGGTCCAGAGCTAAAGCCAAAAATGTCCAGAAGTCACCGCAGGTCTTCTTGCTTCTATCAAACTCATTCAGGAAATAGAGGTATGATTTTGCAGGTAGGTGAGGTGTGTTAGAACTACACTGAGGTACATCCAGAGAAATCAAAGGATGGTCGTGTCTTAGGTTTACCCTTTATTAAGGTAGAATAAAAAATGTCCCCAAGGAAACAAAGAATGTGGCTATCTGGCCTGGTTCATACCCTCTACCAAGCTGAGAATGTAATCCCACCCTAATCCTTTCCATTAACCACCCCCCCCACAACCAAACGGAACTATACCCAAAAGTACACAGAGTCCAGAATTATGCAACATAAGGAATTATGGCGAGAAATGACATATTAATTGGCTATAACTCCAAGGCAAACTATGAGATAAATAATAAGCATACTTGAAAAATTTGTCAGTGAACTGTAGACATGGGAGAGCTGGTGGATAGACCAATACACAGACCTCCACATTCAGGAGCAACAGGTACAAAATGTCAGGGAACGGTGTCTTATGTGAGGTACATGGAAATGGGTAGGGAAGAAGAAACGCTAATCTGGAGGGATAAACAGGAAAGAGAGGAGAATAAACAGGAAAGTGAGGTTTGCAAGCTTCTGTAAACTGCCTGCCAATCAGCGTGGGCTGCCCGGAGATTCATCTCTAAATAAAATGGTTTAAGTAATGGCCAGGGATTTTATGTTTTAGAATTTTTTCAGCAGAAGTAAAACAGAGGCTGGGGATTGACTGAGGCCAACAGTTCTGAGTGTCTGACTTGAGGTGGATAAATAACTGGCATTTAGTTCATTCCGATGTCTTTCCCATTTATACACAGGGGCACCATTTGTACTGTATTCTGCAAAGTGAGATCCAAACTGTGATGAGAATTGATGCTTTCCATTTTTCTTGCGCTAATTTCCAATTTGGCTGATGTGTCCAGAAGCCCTTACCTGTCTTTCCCTAAAATGTCTGGATAATTGCTTCTATTCTCTGCTTTGCTTTGACTATGGGAAGCTAACCCATTTGAGTCAGGTGTTTTCTTCAAATCAGATCACTTGGCAAAAAAGTACTGGTATTGAAGCAATGAAGTCAAGCTGGGCAGTTAGATGTGACAATTCATATTGCCCAAGTCCCTGACTCAGTTATTTATGGACTGAAAGTAGGAGAAAAAGGTTGACCGGTTCTTATTAGCTGTTTTAATGTGTAAATGATACGCTAAAACCAGGTGAAACTGGTTCCCTCTCTCTGCCACACCAATGAGTTTTCTCATATACATGAACATAGGATGATGTTAATCAAATGCCATATTATCTAATCATCTTATGGTAATTAGCTAGATTGACACAATAGCTTCGACAATGGCCTCAAGTATAGCAATCCTTACAGTTGCCACAGGCCCTGGAAGTGTTTCATTCTGTTGTACAGAGAGTCAGTATGGCTGAAAACCAACTCATTGGCCAACAGCAACAACAACAACAACAACACAACCTATGACTAATTTTATGCTGTCTCTCTTCATTTTGGCATAATAGATTTATACCCAGTCCGAAATTTTTTCCAAAAACAGCATTTCTTTTCAGAGACTGCATTGCTAGCATGCAGCTAGCTTAGAGGATGAGGGTAGAAGCAATATTTTGTATCATTAGAGGACATTGGCAATTCACTTTAGATTATTTTGGAGTCTATTTGCCTTTAACTCAAAAGGTTATTTGTACTGAAAATATTGCACCTAGGGATGCAAATAGGTCACTCGCGTGCTTGCTAACCAAATCCTGCTGGGACACGCACAAGTAGGGCCTGGCTATCTACTTCAGAAACCCAGCCATTTAACCGACTGTGGTTCACAACTCCACTCGGCCACACATGGAATTGCCATGAGTCAGAGCTGACTTGATGACAACTCGTTTTAGTTTGTTTGTCTTTTTTTTTTTTACTTACCTGAAACAAAGAAGAATGTGATGTTGCTTTGTCTCACCTGATTTCTTCAGAGAAATAC